>NC_054712.1:14306055-14606055 GCF_016097555.1 Gigantopelta aegis | reverse complement strand
GAAAAATAAAGGAGGGTGGCAGAACATGAAAGGAGGGCAGCAAAATGCAATAGCAGAGTGGGCTGCTTTGCTTAAATGGAGCAGCGAGAACACTGATGTATATTTCACATTGTGTCCTTACTCTTGCTTGTTCCAGCCAGTGCACCACAACTGGTATATCAAAGGCTGTGGTATGTACTGCCCTATCTGTGGCATGGTGCATATAAAAGATCCCTTTCTGCTAATCGAAAAGAGTAGGCCATGAAGTGGCGATAGCAGGTTTTCTCTCTCAATATCTGTGTGGTCTTTAACCATATGTCCGACGCCATATAATTGTAAATAAAATGTATTGAGTGCATCATTAAATAAAACGTTTCCTTCTTCTTCTTCTTCTTCCTCTTCCTTACTCTTGTACACAGACAATGAGTTTGAGGCCTAAAGGCCCTAATGATACCTGTAATTAAAGGGACATACCCTAATTTCAACCCGTGAAAATTAACACTAAGTTTAGTTAATTTACAAACATGTAGCACATTTAGATAAAGTTACAATTGTGTGAAACATTAGTCTGTGACTTTGAAATGGTGAAATACCCTCTAAAATTCGACTAAAATTCGACTCCATAACTGTTACTTCTCAGACGAACGTGCATTTTTAAAAATATGGGAAATGCATTTTGTGATATTAAAAACACCGGGATAACCAAAAACACTGCGAATGTATGGAAATGGATAATCTAAACAATAAAATCTAAGTAAAGTATGATTTCAGTTATAAAAAACGGCTCCAATAGTAAAAAATATGCCTTAGTGTTTAAAAACTAGGGTATGTCCCTTTAACAGTATGCCAGGGTAACATTTACAAAACAGGATTTATGGCCCTACTCTTATAGTGCTTTATATGTCTGTCACATTCTAATACATTGTACAGGTACTTCGCTTCATTTTAAAGGGACAATCTTGCTTGGGTTTGTCGTTTGTGTTACCTATTTTAGCCTGTAACACAACCTTTTTTAATTCTTATAAAATTTACCATTTTATAGTACATGTACTTGTATTATTTTGCCAAGAATATGATTATCTGTATAGTCAGTGCATTTTGTACTCACTCGCTATGAATCATTACAATAATTAGGTAATGCAGGCACAATATTTAACGTAAAATAGCGTTCTGTTCGCGTGTTGGTTATGCAAAAATAAATTTACGCAAACCACAAATCGGTTACGCCGTGACCTGAAGACGGTTAGAAATTAAAACTTGCAAACTTCACGATTACAGGAAGTTTATTATACAGTTGAGTATTGTAATTTCGAAACCCTAAGGTTTGACTATTATTCTGACACATGTTTTTGACTGATTTTTAGATACTTGATGCACGGCAAACTAGTAGACAACGTTATATTGTAACAGTTATAGCTTGCGACCAGTCTAAACTAAATGCTTAGTATAGAGTCAAGTCAAAAGTTTTAAAGAAATGTGCACGGACCACTATTCCGTGCTACTTCTATTTTATCTCTAAAGGAATATATATTAGACATAATATTTTACAAATATTGAAAACGGTTTTAACGTAAACAGGATTCAAAAAGTGTCACAAATGTTGAAAAATACTAACATCGCATAATGAGCTTTCTAAAACAAAAATTTGGAACATCACTGTAGTAAAGAAGTACGATCGATAAAGTGAAAGTAACTTGGCCAAAAGGAAAAGGAATCTGGAAGTGTATCTATTTTGTTTCAGTACTGGGGCTGATATTTAGTCCTTTTACAATAGTGTTTAACTTTAGCAAGCATTAAAGAAACTGTTTTAGAAACTGTTTTCTTTTGTATAAATTGCTTTGTGCTAAAAATTATGTATTTAAAATATAATTTCAACGTAACTTTGAGGTAACCGATTAGGTAACCCACAGGTTACGCAAATATAATTCACATAACCGAACAATTGGTTACCTAGGTAAAAACTACATGGGCCGACTTTTGGTTAGCTCAGATTTCGAAATATTGTCCACTGTACTGTGAACACCTCGATAATCCAGACAGTCAGTGCATTTTGTACTAGCTCACTATGGATCATTGCAATAATTAGGTACCGTGAACACCTCGATAATCCGCACAGTATCCTCAATATCATCATTTTACTAGACATGTCACTTGACCATAAGTAAAAGGCCTCTTCTAAGTTTTGGTTCTTAGCATTTCTAGCTCGTGAGAATGACGCTTCATCCTCAGCAATGTTCAGCCATTTTTCTTTATTTTGAGTATGTCACCAATCGTTGATTTACTGATTTTATGACCAAAGCTGTCTCCAAATATTTGGGCATACTATCCAAACTGGCTTTTCGATTCTTTAGTTTATGCTGACATATTCCTCTTATATCACAGGCTGTTATTTTATGATATTTTCTTGGGGGTGGGGGGGGGGGGGGGGTTGGCTAGCTATGGCAATAAAAAAGTGATTTGTGTCATAATAACATCCCTGGGATACTAAGCAATTTCCAGATAATAACTGTTGCTCAAAATGTTATTACCAAGAAGAGACAATTACCTTTTATTAACTGTTATAAAAGGAAACATTAGCTAGCTGAGATGAAGTATGTGAACACTATGGAGCCATGGTTTACACAACACCTGAGGTGTGAAACCTTGCAGCCATGTTGTCTCTGGTGCGGCGAACTCGCGTCAAACAATTTGTAGTTCAGTTAAACGAAGCAAATAGTTATTTTTAACATTTTGTTTTGGATAATGACCATTCAATTTCTGAATCTGAATATCTGGATTAACAAACACTTTTACAGTGTTGAAATGTTAATTGTGATGTTCAGATTATAGAGGTCTCATTTTTTCTTCAACTCACTAAACAAAATTAGAAATTGTTATGTCCCAAATATGTAATAAACCTGTTGCTTGGTTGTTTCAGATTGTTACTCTTGCTGATTGGTTGGTTCACATATAACTATGTACTATTACTCTTTTTCATTGGTTGTTTCAGGTGTCCAATCATCTGTGAAGAACGGAGTCACATCTATGAAACTGCTGAAGGTAAGAAAGATTGTTGCAGAACAACTTTGGTGGTATAGTGGTTCAGATTTAATGCTGGTAGGTACTGGGTTCGCCTCCCGGTTCCGGCTCACACCCATATGGGTAGATGACCACATGGGTAGATCACACATGGGTAGATCACACATGGGTAGATCACATATGGGTAGATGACACATGGGTAGATCACACATGGGTAGATCACACATGGGTAGATCACACATGGGTAGATCACATATGGGTAGATGACCACATGGGTAGATGACCACATGGGTAGATCACACATGGGTAGATCACACATGGGTAGATCACACATGGGTAGATCACATATGGGTAGATCACATATGGGTAGATGACCACATGGGTAGATCACACATGGGTAGATCACACATGGGTAGATCACACATGGGTAGATGACCACATGGGTAGATCACACATGGGTAGATGACCACATGGGTAGATCACACATGGGTAGATGCAAGGACACCACACTGACTTTTCTTTCTAAACACTAGCAACTAGCAACTAACCACTTATCCACTGTCCTAGACAGACAGCCCTGACAGCTGAGGTGTGTGCCCAGTGCACACAACAGAGTGCTTGAACCTTAATTGGATATAAGCACTACAAATAAGTATATATTAATGAACATATTGTTGTTTTCCCATGATACCCTTGTGTTTCAGACACAATCAGTGGTACAGTTTGAGCCAGTGCAACATGACTGGTATATCAAAGGTATGTGCTATCCTGTCTGGGATGGCGCCTTGCTACTAATGGAAAAATGTAGCGGGTTTCCTCTTTAAGACTGTCAGAATTACCAAATGTTTGACATCCAATAGCCAATGATTAATAAATCAATGTGCTCTAGTGGTGTTGTTAAACAAAACAAACTTTGGTACAGTCTGAGATTGTGCCGATATGCCTGAACCTTAATTTCAAAGTTTACCTAAATATTATACTTGTTCATCATCTGTTTCGTTTACATATACATAAAAACAAACTCAAAAATTAGTACAAATCACAGTTATTTCATCTACTAGACTAGAAATAATATCCTAAACATCAAAAGAAATTCTGTCTGGCCCTCAGGCGAGACAATTCCTGAATAAGCTGAGTATGGGCAACTGACGACAGAACTCATGTTTTACAAGGACTAAAATCAAAACTTGTTCATTTCAGAATTTTATTATTCCAAATGATTAAATATTAAAGTAATCCAGGTTTGGGTTTAGCATGCACAGGCCTCTGAAATTTGCGAGAGCCATAGTTTCGTTTGCGCATAGTGCGCATAAGTATACGATGTAGTCTGCGTAACCTATTTTTCGTTCTCGAATTGAATTTATGACATCATTTACATGTGCATGATGGGTTACCTAAAAACAAAATGGGTTACCTGAATTTGTTTTTGCGTAAACCCATAAATGATTTACGCAAATCTTCAGTTCTCAGAGGCCTGCTGCACAATGGTAATTTTTGTTTACTTGTGAATGACTTGACGTTTTACACACTCATATATTTACTTTTCAGATATCGATGAAGTGGGAGAACTTGATCAAGACCGAAACAACTGTATTGAAGACGGCGGGACGAGAATGATCGAGTCTGAATACGAGGAAATCCGCGACTGTAAGGCTCGCAGCAAACAGTACGAGGACGACCCTCCGAGGTACACCGACATTTTTACCGACAAGGACAAACTGGCGCAGCAGCTAGGGCAGAAATTGGAGGGGGACTCGTTCGAAAGGGCAACAGCCCCACCTTTAGTCTGTGAGGACACTGAGCTAGTCAGACAGGGTAGTCAGAACGCAAACACTGATATTCACGAGGTGCTCAGCGGAACGGCCCGCATTCTCGAGTCGGAAAACAGTGTGCAGTGCGCGGCCATTATCGAAGGCAGCGCAGAAAAGTCCTACTATAACTGTGCGGTGCCCGAGGTTGTTCCGTGTTCTATGCAGCAGGAGACTGTGTTACAGAGCGACGATTCGGTGATTCTCGGCGAAGATTCCAAACCACAGACTGTGGATTGCTCAAACTATGAAACGCTGAATCACCCCAGCGCGGACGAGGGACATGAGTACGAGAAGTTGGTGGATATTTCCGAGGCCGATAATGATGTGTGCAAGTCTAGGTCAACGGAACATTCTCCGTGTGAGGTGGACACGACTCCGCAACCGACATTGACAATGAACGGTCATATTGAATCAGCCACGTGTTGAAAAACAAATTTCATCTGTAGGTCACGTTTATTGCAGGGCTTGAAATTAACACTAATTTGAAAAAGATTAGGACAAGTTAATTTATGGATCTGCTAACAGAAAAAGCCATAAGCCTTAAAGGAAACATGTCACGTGACCTATATTTGGCACCAACCATGTACAATTAATTATAAATTGAATCACCTAAAAAAGAAATTTACAAAAAATTTATTACTTAAAATATCTCCATTAAAAAAAAAACAGATAGCGGAAATTGCCGATCTTTAATGAGCAGGGCAATCACGAGGTCCATGACGTCAGAGACACGTCGCTTGATCTGAAGCCTTACACTTAAAAGCATTAGTCCGTACCATGCATAAAGAATCTAAGACTTGCACAGCTTACCAAAACAATGAGTGTTCGTTCGCAAAACGTTTTGCCGTATCAATTTGAGCTGTTAGTAAATGAAGAAAGACACACATTTACTTACAACAGTGATACTGAAGAAAAAACGGATAGCGAGTCGGAGGGTGGAGAAACCGATGGTGCCAGACCAGGCCGGTCGACCAATTTACAGCCCGGAGCCCGAAAGTAACCCGGAGACAAAACCAAAACTCGGATGCTAATGCCGAGGTGTATACTGTTCATATTTAGCATAAAGATACACCTCGATATGATGTATTTAAATATGTAAAAAAATATAAATGTAGGACAAACTTTTTTTTTTTTTTTTTTAGAAAATATCGCATTTTTCATGTTCGGGCTGTACATAATGAAATCTGTATGCACAGTGTAAACAAACGCTCTAATTTACAAGGCACTTCACTTTCATTAACCTGACTTGTAAAACAACATAAATGACTTGAGAGTATAACCAACTTTTTAACTAAATATATTTCAATTTGCATCAATAGAACGAAATGAGGTTATAGTATTTTTCTCTCTTAAAAAAAAGCAGCATATTATTAGGCCTATTGGTAGGGTGCGTTAGAGTTAAAACGACCACTCACGATACCCATGTGATAATTTTCTTTTCTTTGGTACTACGTAATTGGTCAGTTTTGTAATTTTAGATGGGAAAGTCTACTTAATCAAGGGTTTTACAGCATTATTTACAGTAATGAAGCAGGGCGGCGACAGGTTACGCCACAATACCCTGTGATCTTAAAAAACTGGCAAGTATTTTGTACGTGTCTAGATAGTGGTAATCACTTACCTGGTCGATACCCTGGAACATACACCTGCCAATCAGGAATCACATGTGCAGGCCACGGAAAGAAAGGACCAATTAACTAAAACAACACTCCGATTCTCAAGTCAGCCTGTGGATGAAACATAATAGTTATTTCGACACCGACAGTAGTGGTTTATTTTGTATTGAACTTCGTGTTACTTTGGGGCTTCGGGCGATGAGGAACGTTTTTGTGACGTACTCCGCCCGAAGATTAAAATCATTATTTAAAAAAAAACATATTTAAATACATCGTACTGAGATGTATCCTCATGCCAAATCCTATGTTTGTATATGCCATATTTAATTAATTATTGACGTTTCCTTCTTCGGACGGTGAATACAGATTTTGTTATGTAGGCCTAACATGAAAAATCTCTTCTTTTTAAAAAAAAGAAAATCTACATTTTTGTTTTAACATATATAAATACATCATGCTGAGGTGTATCTTTGTGCCAAATATGTACAATGTACACCTCGGCATTCGCAATCGAGTACTGTTTTTGTCTCTGGGTAACGTTCGGGCTCCGGGCTGTAAATACTAAAATAGGCTGACACCAAAGTACTATGCGGTGTTGGTGTCCAATCTTTTGTTTTGTGATAAAATACACGCATCTTTCTTCAGATACAATCCTTTGGAAAACCGTAAAAAGACAATCCCGATCGTTTAAACTGTTTATTTTTACACCCAAAGGCCGCGCAGTACGGCACTGCTGGTCTGAAAAGATCGTAAGGCCCTTACTCCATATATAAACAGTTAACAACAATGGAATAGTACAGCGGCTCTGACGTCACTTCCCTTTTTTCCCGAACACTCACCAATAAATATGCATAAATCGTACTTTGATACTGATTGGCATAATTTCTTCATTTTAAGTTAACTACGCGTATTTTATTGTTATAAACTTATTTGTATATTATTTTTATATCATTTTGCTTTTAAAATGAGCTATAATATGGTCTCGTGACATGTTTCCTTTAAGACTGCTTATAATTTACAAAAGAGGTAGAGAGTATTTTGGATGTATAGAATGGACATTTATAATTATGTTCCATTTATTATAAACTAGGCCTATGTTATGAAGAAAACCGTACTCTGGTATAGATTTTATTTATGTATCATACTATAACAGAGATAAAATATAGACTAATTTTGCTTTAATTTGTCAAATCATTCTTTGGAGCATAAAATACCAATCATTCCAACTAAAAATGTAATTACTTATTGAATAATGACAAGGTGGGGTTACGATTCAGGATTTATTCCCAGGGGGAACCAAAAGTACAGGATAAAATAGAAAGATGACTCTTCAAAATAATTAAAATAATTACAATGTTCATCATTTTGTTAATTTCAATCCCTGCATTGTTGCTGTTGCATCATCATAATAAGATGTACTCTGTCCGTGACAGGAAAACTTTCATTACTTGTGGAAAAACAGGACCTGTATGTATGTGAACTGAACCGATAGAAATTTACTGTTTCAAATGTTGTCGCTGATAACAAAGTGGATTTATTTATTCTGTTTGGAGTTCTAGTCAAATATGGCTTGATTTGCTGATCGGTGTGTGCACCAATGTATGAAAAAAATGAAAAGAAACCTGATTCAATACAGTCTTGGACCAAAGATAGTTTTCAAAGTGTTTAGGTCGTATTGCATCTGTTATATGTCTTTCACTCTGACAGCGAAGTAAAAATTACTTGTATAAATTAATATTGCCAATTTTGGTTTAGGAAAAGTGTTAATTTAAAAATGTCACTGACGTGTATTTGTTGTTTTAGCATCACTTTAAATTAATTGCACAAAGCGACACACTTTGCAAAAAGACATACATATGTAACTAAAAAGCTTCAGAGTTCATGTATTATTTTCACATTTTAAAATATTAAATAATGTGTATAACTAGTTAATTTCGGTGGCAGTTGTTCAATTAGGAGAATTAAATTCCTTGACCACTTAACACTAATCTTTAATACTGAACTGGTTTCTTATGAAGTGTTAAGCTTGAAGTATTCATGTTACAGGATGAACAGATACCAGTCTGTGTCAAATGCTAAAACTCGTCTGTTCTAAAGTAAACTCGGTTCTGAATATTAGTCTACCTTTCCAGGAACCACAAGAGAGGATGTGTTTTTAAAACTCAACTGTTCTAAAGTAAACTCGGTTCTGAATATTAGTCTACCTTTCCAGGAACCACAAGAGAGGATGTGTTTTTAAAACTCAACTGTTCTAAAGTAAACTCAGTTCTGAATATTATTCTACCTTAAATTTCTAGGAATCACAAGAAAGCAAGTGTTGTTAAAACTCAACTTTTCTAAAGTAAACTCCGTTCTGAATATTATTCTATTTTAAATTTCCGGGAACTACAAGAAAGCAAGTGTTGTTAAAATTCATCTGTTCTAAAGTAAACTCTGTTCTGAATATTATTCTGCCTTTCCGGGATCACCAAGAGATCATGTGTTGTTAAAACTCAACTGTTCTAAAGTAAACTAAGTTCTGAATATTATTCTACCTTTCCGGGAATCACAAGAGATCAAGTGTTCCACAATTTTATTTATGTTTACAAAACTTTTGGACAAGCGTACTGGAGTTCAAGAAAGACTTTAAATTGGATTTTTATCATTTCCATTGCCTTGGCTCTTTCTAGATTGGATTTTGTACAGAATGTGTCCTCGTTATCAACTTGATTGGCCTACATTTGAAGATATATATTTTTCACATCCCCTATCGATATGTGTATACATGTATATGTACAAAGTACATATATGTGGCAGTTGTGGTCTCCAGATGTTTGTGGTGTACGAACATGTTACGTGTGTTTGTTATCAGACATATTTTTGCTCACAAAACATTATTAATATTATTACAGAGGAACTTTTCACTGAAAGTCCCAGTATGCTGGCATGATGGATAATTAATATGGCTTACGTACGTCATCACATGATGATACTTGTTGAACATTCCAAATGTCTGTATAACGTTTCAAGTGACTGTACCGCTTTCGGGTGTCATGTTTTTATATTCTTCTCTTGGCTTAGTTCAGGGGTTTTTTAATATACTACAGTAGTGTACTCGCAGAGGTTGGGGTTTCTTGGAGGAACCCATCCAACGAATGAATGAATGAATGTTTAACAATATCCAATACCAGCTATATTTGTCATGCTTTTTATGAGTTGTTAAAACATTTGTTCATTCATTCATTGCAGGAAGGTGGGTATGGTTTGGCTACTTATACACATAATCAAAGAATTACACAAAACTTTAAAATTAGTAAATATGAAGACAATTGGTGGTGGCTTTATTGTCTCAGTATGTTAATATGTGTGATATAAAATATCACGGGAAGCGGAAGGAAGAAAAAGTCTTGTGAAGTTTTCACCATAACGAGATATTTTTCATGAAAAAATATTTTGTCCGAGTACCATGCCTATAGAGCTGAAATCTCGTCCAACATAACCCAAACTCCTCAAACACTAGTGTAATACTCGTCAAACTCTAGTGTAATATTCCTCAAACTTTAGTGTAATACTCGTCAAACACTAGTAATATTAATGCTAAACTACATGTATACATGTACCATCAGTATATTGTGAATCATGAAATAATAAAATAAACATTTTAATATTATTTAATGAATTTAGTGAGGTCATACAAAATAGGTGATATTGCATGATTTTCTAATGAAAAATCTTTATATTTCCTGCGTAGTACCAGTATGCCAATTATTGTCAGAAAAACAGAAGGCTCCATACTGACTCAATTTGGATGTCAGACTTGCAAATATGTACGGGCTGCCATTTTTGTAGGGATCGGGATGTGTTTTGCCTGAATTAAACGAAAATGCCCTAATCTGGATAACAACATTTATTCATATTATCATTACTACATAAACAGCTCTATAGGGCTGAAAACGAATCACTACACATTTTTACCTGGATTACAACTAATTTTGAGGTTGGAATGATGGAAATGCATGATAAAACCGTCTCAGGTTAGCACATTTTGCTTGAATATCTCTATAATTTTTTCCCAAATTTGAGGTTTTGCTCCAGCACTAGTGGGGCAGTTGCCCATGTCTCGTACGCTAATGCATACTTGCATCTTAGATTTAGTGTTTCCATTTTCCAAAAAAGATTCCGGTAGGGCGTTAGATAAGATGAAGATTTTATCATTAGTGGCTGTGGTTGTAGACACAGGACCCATGAGAGATTATTGGCAGTATCGAGCAGGGATAGCTGTAGGCAGTGAAATAAGGAAATAGTTTATTTAACGACGCACTCAACACATTTTAGTTACCAGCAATCATTATTGTGAATATTATATGGCGTCGGACATGTGGTTAAGGAGCAAACAGATATTGAGAGAGAAAACCCGCTGTTGCCATTTCATGGGCTACTCTTTTTTGATTAGCAGCAAGGGATCTTTTATAGGCACTATCCCACAGACAGGATAGTACATACCATGGCCTTTGTTACACCAGTCATGGTGGTGCACTGGCTGGAAAAAAAAATAGCTCAGTGGGTCCACCGATGGGGATCGATCCCAGACCGACCACACATCAAGCAAACACTTTACCACTGGGCTACGTCTCGCCTTTGGCAGTATGGAGCAGGGATAGCTGTAGGGAGGGTGTAGGGGTAAAACGAGAGCCATTCAATCTTAGCTGTAACTCCACATCAAAATGAGCCACAAACGTACACACTGACTTGTTGATGATTTTGTTATTTGTTACAGTATGGTTTGTCATTTACCGGTAGTAGTATTTTGTACAATTAACAGAATCACAAGCTAAAATAGCCGATGATATAATCATGCATACATTTTTCTCGCGAATAAATTACCTACAATTTTGGTGCAGTGGGTAGCAGGTGATTTTTTTTTATTTCATATGCTAGTTCTAAAAATGTACCGCTTTTTGCAGGCTGCTATTTTGAGTTTAAATAAAAAAATTATTTTGTGGATGGTGGGTATACTAAAACAATGTAGCCCGACATGTTAAAATATCCTTCCCAAGTAGTTGTGAAAACTTTCACATGGTCGTTACTAACGTCAGTCAACCAGTTGTAAAAAAAAGGTGCTAACAATCGCTTTCAGTAAATGGTTAAAAAAAAAAAATTAAGTTATTAATTAAATCTTTTCACAAAAAGCATGTTTATTTAATTACATGTATTGTTCATGTCATATTGATATCACATTTTTTGACAGTTGAGCGAGGGGTAAACTGTTGGTGGGGTGTGAGGGGGACCTCTTTTTAATCATGCTTAATGAACCAACTTCCAATGAATCTGGACATTCTCGGATCCAAAAGTGTAGAATTGGATTACAAATAAAAAATATGTTTTCTTCTTCTTTTATTTATTTATTTTTTGTTTCTTTTTTGTTTACCAAACTATGTTGTTGCTTTTGTGATACAAAAATTAGTAAATAGTAAGACCTGTGGTAATCTATCCACCAAGTGTATTCAAATGTGGTATGACCAGCTGGCTGCTAGAGGGTATAGTTAAAGTCACGTTACCTGAACGACTCTACTTGGCAGCTTATTGCTACCAACACAGAGACAAAAGCAGATTTTTCTTTTGGTTTTAATCAGCGGAAAATGGCAGGGATTAGATTTTGTTTTACATGTACAAGCTTGAAGATGTCTAGGAGGTGACACATTATGCAGTTAAATGTTTAACACCAGACCTTGCCATTTATGAGGAGCCATCACTCGCTCCCCTGGGACTAGTTCAAGGAGAGTGATTTTTACTCCCCTTAAACTGAATTCATATCGTAATATCCCAAGACTCCCCATAATTTAAATTCGGGGAGCAGTTTAAGTTATAATCACTTTCCTCAGGGTTTTTTCTTGGATAGTTCTGTTATATAATCTTAATTTAAGTTTTAAATAATTAGACTTTACTATATTAAGCATAATTTTTAATTCATTTTTTTTTTTAATAATTTTTTCAGTGCATACAATGTAGGAAAAATTGTGATTCTTTTTTTTAAATAAACTTTCTTGAGTTATTGTTTTTTCAGGTATATGCACTAGCTGGTAATAATCATCTCATTATTGTTTTGTTGTTTTCTTACCTGTACATTACGTACCTGTATGTTCAGTTTTTAAATTACCGTAATCATTTCAATAAATCCATGTTTTAACTGATGACCTTCAAGGTCTGCATATATTACATGTATGTTAATAATGTGCAATTGATTGTTTTGATTGAATGTCTACTGCCTGTAAAGTGGATGGCTTAAAAATAATTATTAAAGGTGCCATGTTTACACATCATTGTTTGTGGTTTGTTGTTTACGATGGTTACTAACGATTACTAGCTTAGAATCTAATCAATTTGTTATCAAAAATAAAATGTATTAAAGTTACATGTTCTTCATGTAAACTAGAATGTATCAAATCTTTAATGGAAAACTATGCATTCAAAACATTTCTTCAATGGACATAACCCAACAGATTGGGGGTTTTCTCATTCCAACCAGTACACTACAACTGGTTAAAGGCTGTGGTATGTGTTTTCCTGTCTGTTAGACAGTGTATATAAAAGATCCCTTGCTGCATTAGGAAAAGTAGCAGGGTTTCCTCTGATGACTACATGTCAGAATTACCAATGTTTGACATTCAATAGCCGATGATTAATAAATCGATGTGCTCGAAGAGGTGTCGTTAAACAAAACAAATTATGGATATATTAGGTCAGACATGGTTATGGATCAAATAGATGAAAGAGGAAACCTGCAGCTGCCACTTATTATTGTCAGCAAGGGATGAGTTATGTGCACTATCCATACAGGACAGTATATACCACAGCCTTCGTTACAACAGATTTGAAGCAGTTGCTGGAACAAGAAATAGCCCAGTGGGCCCACAGACGCAGATCAATCCTAGACTAATCACACACCAGCCTCTGTGGCGGCGTGGCAGGCCATCGGTCTACAGGCTGGTAGGTACTGGGTTCGGATCCCAGTCGAGGCATGGGATTTTTAATCCAGATACCGACTCCAAACCCCGAGTGAGTGCTCCGCAAGGCTCAATGGGAAGATGTAAACCACTTGCACCGACCAGTGATCCATAACTGGTTCAAGAAAGGCCATGGTTTGTGCTATCCTGCCTGTGGGAAGGGCAAATAAAAGATCCCTTGCTGCTAATCGGAAGAGTAGCCCATGTAGTGGCGACAGCGGGTTTCCTCTCAAAATCTGTGTGGTCCTTAACCATATGTCTGACACCATATAACCGTAAATAAAATGTGTCGAGTGCGTCGTTAAATAAAACTTTTCTTTCTAGACTAATGACACATGCAAGCATCACTAGGTTATGTTCTGCCCCTCACACCATGGGAGGTTTACATGCTAGTTATACTGGTATTTGCAAGTAACTGTGATATGAAAGGATGAGATGAAAACCAGTCCGGTTGTTTGTGGGTGCTCACCTTCCTCAACACAATACAGGTGTGTGTCCAGTTGGGTGGGATTTTTTTACCACCACTAGAGCACATTAATCATCCGCTATTGGATGTCAAACATTTGATATATTCTGACATACCGTAGTCTTAGAGATGAAACCTGCCACCTTTTTCCATTAGTAGCAAGAAATCTTTTATATGCAGTTTTCCACAGAAAGGAAAGCACATACCACAGCCTTTGGCCAGTTGTGGTGTACTGGTTGGAATGAGAAAAACCCCAATCAGTTGAATGGATCCACCAAAGTGGTTCGTTCCTGCAATAAAACCACCTCAGGCGAGTGCTCAACCGACAACTAAATCTCACTCTATTGTGTGTAAAGTGCAGTGAAGTATTGTGAAGCAACAAATGGTTGTAAATAAAAACTAGAAAATCAATTCAGTGTAAAATGTAAATATTTTATTATCAAAATGAGGTGAAATGAAGAAAAGAAAATGTAAAATATGGTTATGAAAAATTTAATAAATTGAATTAATATTCTGTTAAATGGCAGTGCTCAGCACAATTCAAAAAAAATATTTTTAGCACTTAGTAAAAATGGTGCACTATTTTTAACAAACATACATATGTTGTAATACAAAGTTTTCTGTAAACTAGAACCATGAAATCACAAGCCATAATTATTTTTAATGGTATAATTGTGAAAACAATGAAAGCATTAGACTAAAAAACCTTTTTGTAAACACTAATGTCCAATGTTTTGTTTAATAATATATTTCATGATATATTTCTTAATTCTTGTATACTAGTAGTGTAATAAATAATTTATCTTCTATTTTGTTATTTAAGCCCCAGTCTCACATACACAAATTATACCCCGAATGTCCAGGAATATACACGATCCTATGCAGCCCCGATTGCTACCGATTTTTCAGCAAGATTTGCATGATTCGGCTTCTTTCCCGAACTGTGTACAAATGCTCATGACTGCTGCAAGAACTAATACGATACCATTACGATTTTGAACTCGATTCATTACAAATCGGCACGACCTACTACGTGTCCCCTAGGATGCCTTCCTGAATACTCTATGAATCATGATGATTAATGCAGAAAGCGTCTAAAATCACTATGACATGCTTACGAATCCCCACGATTGCTACACGAATCAGTGCAATTGCCTCAAGAACCAGTACGACTTCCGCAAGACGCCTATATGAAGGCTGCCGAACAAGCCAGATTTCATTCGACATTCTGCCTGCAAGCAGTGAACATCACCATGCCACTCTTCAAGAAGTCAGCAACCGACCGCAACGGACGAGGGAAGAACCAGCGTACCCGTGGAGAACCAGAGGCAGAGAAAGAGCCAGAGGTAGAGAAAGATCCGTCAATAGTCGTACGAATACCCCACGTTTAACCACGAATATCCCGAATGCGTCTATGAACATACTACGGTTACGCACGATGCCCTCAAGAACTCATAAGACTGAGTCACGATTTCAATTTTATTCATGATTACTCCCGACAGTTTTGAACATGTTCAAAACAGTCGGGAGTAGATCCAGAACATTCAAGAATACTGACAAAAGGCCAGGAACCCCCTACGGTCTCAGTACGTATACTGGGGCCCATTCAGAATATAATTTGTGTATGTGAGACTGGGGTTTAACATAGTACGTCATAAAATTCCATGTCCATGGTGGGTTAGAAAGTCTACAAAGTTACTCCCCCTAGTTTGAGTTTGTCAGATCACAAAGTTCTCTTAGGCTCTGCTAGACAACAAAGAATCCTCTTTGTAAGTCTTTTTGCATTGCACTGCGAGATTGCAGAGTTGCAAGAGTTTAGTGAATTAGGCCCCAGAACACTAGTATTTTTCTACTTATAAAATCTTTTTTTTTCTTCTGGAGACAGGTCAGACAGACAGACAGACAGACAGTTTATTCAGTAAAAGGCCTCTGGCCCAAAATGCAATTAATTTACACAATTTAAGAGCATATGTTACATGATTTAGTCACATAATGTTCTGCCATTTAATTTTATATTATAGTAAATAGTAAGGCAGTGCATTTATAAATATTCAGTGTAAAAAAAAGAAATTCACCATTCATTCTCAATCTAAATACATAGTCTAAGAATATTGATAAATTTAGTTTAAAAAAATTGTTTTGAGATGACATCATATTAATGAAGATATTTGTTAATGGTAGACCAGCATTTACTTTCACAAAGGGTGAATTGTACATATTTCTCAAATAAGTATATTTTTTGCATACAAATAATACATGAGCTGATCTTCAATAAAAAAAAACCTGGTTATTATCTTGATAAAAAGTGCATAATCTTCTCTTATATACAATATTATTAAATTTAGCAGTATCTACACATAAACCAAGAAGATACAATTCTAGCATATCCATCCAGAATGTTGAGGATGGACAGATCTGATTACATTCAGAATACAGTTGCAAGGATGACATCATCTGAGAAGTGGTAACTCACTAGTTACAAGTATAAAGTTTTTTGGTTTAATGACACCACTAGAGCACATTGATTATTGATCATCAGTTATTGGATGTCAAACATATTGTTATTTTGACAGTCACAGAGAGGAAACCCACTACATTTTTCCTTTCCATTAGTAGTAAGGGATCTTTTATTTGCACCATCCCACAGACAGGATAGCACATACCACGGCCTTTGATATACCAGCCGTGTTGCACTGAGTTACAAGTATAAAGTCACCATCATTTCATTATTTTCATGCTTATATCCAATTACGGTTCAAGCATGCTGTCTTGGACACACACCTCAGCTATCTGGGCTGTCTGTCCAGGACAGTGAGTTAGTTGTTAGTTGTTAGTGAGAGAGAAGAGTGTGTAGTGGTCTTACACCTACCCATTAAGTTGTTAAAACTCGCTTTGGGTGGGAGCCGGTACCGGGCTGCAAACCCTGTACCTACCAGCATTATGTCCGATGGCTTAACCACGACACCACCGAGGCCGATCAGCATCAACTTCTCTCATTATCACTAACCAGTAACCTCTGCCTGGACAGACAACTCAGATTGCATATAGCTGACAACAATGTATTCAGGATAGCACAAAAAAAACCCATACTAAGCACTAACCATGGCTAGTCTGCTCATGGGACGGTTTTTGTTTTTTTAATGACACCTCAAGAGCACATTGATTTATTAATCCTCAACTGTTAGTTAAAGTTTATTTTGTTTAACAACACCACTAGAGCACATTGATTATTATTCATCGGCTATTGGATTTCAAACATACAGTAATTCTCACACGTGGTCATCAGAGGAAACTCGCTACATTTTTCCTAATGCAGCAAGGGATCTTTTATCTGCACTTTCCCACAAACAGGAAAGCACATACCACGACCTTTGACCAGTTGTGGTGCACTGGTTGGAACAAGAAAAACCCAACCAGTTGAATGGATCCACCGAGGTGGTTAGTCCTGCAATGTAAGCAACTCAAGCGAATACTCCCAACTTGGCTAAATCCCATCCCCTTCAACTGTTAAGATTCAAACACTTGGTCATTGTGACTTAGAGGAAACACACTACATTTCTCCATCATCAGCATGGGATCTTTTATCTCCCACAGACAGGATAGCACATACCAAAGTCTTTGGGGCACTGTTTAGAAACTAAAACTCATACAGCATAACTTCAACTTTAAATATTGAAATAAATGAAATGATGAGCTGTGTCAAAACTTCACGTCACATTTTGAATAAGGCCAGAAGATGAAAAGGTACACTGTGTATGTTATTTAAGAAACAAGAAAGAGAACTTTATATTCTCAGTAGGAATAAGGTAGAACCAGGCTCATAGGAACCAAGAGTAGGGGATGGAGGGGAAGGCTAAATATGGATAGCTGGTTACTGTCTTAAGATACCGGCTTTATCCTGTAAAGGTTACAATGGCGAATGCAGCAAGGCTCTGCCAAGCTGCATTCACATTCAACCTGAGCAGGATAAAGCCGATATCTTAAGACAGTAGCTAGTTATTTCTTTGATCCTGCAATCCTACAGGGATAGTCGGAAAATAATTATTGATTCCATTTTTGTGTACGCAAATGAAGTATCGTCAACCTAGCAAGGCATTTGCCATATGACGTCATACAAGATACATGACGTCATTATTTGTAAGACGCTAGCTACATTCTGTCACATTCAAAAAGTGTTTCTAAACTCCAATTCGTAAACAAACATAAGTTTTGTATTGTTATCGCAAAACTAAAATTTATTTGCATTTACTGTACTAAAAAATAAAGTATGTTTATTGAAAATCTAATCTGAAATACTCCAAGTCGAGTCGGGCTTATGTCACGTGACCTATATTTTTGGTCACTGAACAAAAATATAGAGATTTATCTAGTCATCATATATTGACAATGAATACAGTGACTGCGGAATAAATCTACTTAAATAGTTTGTTATGTTTAATGACACAACTAGAGTACATTGATTTATTAATCATCCGCTATTGGATGTCAAACATTTAGTAATTCTGACATAGTCTCAGAGAGGAAATCTGCTACATTTTTCCATTAGTAGCAAGGGATCTTTTATATGCACCATCCCAGTCAGGATAGCACATACCGTGGCCTTTGATATACCAGTGGTGCACTGGCTAGAGCATGAAATAGCCCAATGGGCCCACCGACAGGTATCGATTATTGACCGACCGTGCATTAGGCGAGCGTTTTACCACTGGCCACATCCCACCCTACCTGTATCTAAAGACCACACAGTTTACTTTTTATCCTGCTACATATGTCAATAAACATAGTTTAAAATGGATGAAAACAAATTCCTAAACATTGCTATTTTGTTCTTCACATGCTAGGAAACTGCATTTTAGGTTATCTAAAAACTTAAATTGAACAGGAGCATCTGTCCCACACATAGTTTGAGCTCTGTTTTACTTCAAATATCATTCTTACAGTCTTGAATTGTTACATAAATTATAACTTTATTTGTAAGTTTTTACTATCATTGTCAGAACCTGTGTCTATAATATACTTACACCTCATAAAAATAGAACATTTAAATGTTTTCGAAACATTTTGTTCTTCTTTTTATGTCTAGCCTATTTGAAATTAGTGACAAAAAAACACTTAAAATTTTAGCTTGCAAGAAATCTAGACAATAATGTGTTTTTATGACTATGGCAGCCTTCAAACACTACCAACACATCAAAGGAGTGTTAACCATAAGGTATTTCCTATAGAGCTATATAATATTGCACAGTTGTATTATATGTAAAATTGTGACATTGCATAATGGCAGTTACAATGGTGATATTGCATAACAGTTTGCAAAATTGTGATTCTGCATAGCGACATGTAAAATTGTGATACGGCATAGCAACATGTAAAATTGTGATACTGCATAGCCGCATATGAAATTTTTACAACGCTTTTGTTACACAGTATTTACACCACATGTATTTTCAGTAGTGCTGGGCGGTATTGAAATTTCAGGTTCAGTATCGGTATCAGTATCAGTATTTTTGGCATGATTTACCGTAGTATCAGTACAGTATTTGTTATTTACACGATACTGATAGTGATACATTTATCAAGCGTATTTTTGGTATACTCAGCTTTAAATGCAGGCTCGAGTTAAGGCTCACCCACTAAATTCACTTAAAATAACATAAAATTCCATACACAAGACCCTCATATCTTTCTTCTTTTGAGCCATTTTGCATTCATCAGATATATTGTTAGTGCTTTACTAAATGACGGTAAAAAAAATTCAATACAGAAATTTCTGGATTTTGAGATTTACTCAGTATAGTAACTCTGTATTGACATGATACCGATACTGAATGGCATATACGGTATACCGCCCAGGTCTAATTTCCAGCCACATGTCTACTTGGTGTTACACATCTGTCAACTCAGATGATCAGAGTAGACTCGGTGATCTTGTTGGCTCGAACGTCTTTCACTTGCTCCATGAATCGAGAAATACGCTCCCTGTCAAGGTCGTTGTACCACTTTCCTTCTTTCTTCAGGTGAGAGCCGACGATGAGTGCGTGTGCGCTCTTGTACTGGACAACATTTGCTGTCGTTATTCCCGATCCGACTAGAATGGGGATGTTTACACTGTTGACGACACCTGTTAACAAAGAAATACACAATGAGTTCAGAGCACAAGTTGATACAGTAAAGTACATTTATAAAGAACATGCTTAGAACGAACTACTGCATAGAACAAACTAGACCGGCCTCAGTGGCGTCGTAGTTAGGCCATCGGTCTACAGGCTGGTAGGTACTGGGTTCAGATCCCAGTCAAGGCATGCGATTTTTAATCCAGATACCGACTCCAAACCCTGAGTGAGTGCTCCACAAGGCTCAATGGGTAGGTGTAAACCACTTGCACTGACCAGTGATCCATAACTGGTTCAACGAAGTCCATGGATTGTGCTATCCTGCCTGTGGGAAGTGCAAATAAAAGATCCCTTGCTGCCTGTCATAAAAGAGTAGCCTATGTGGCGACAGCGGGTTTCCTTTTTAAAACAAAACAGTGTCAGAATGACCATATGTTTGACATCCAATAGCTGATGATAAAATAAAAAATCAATGTGCTCTAGTGGCGTCGTTAAATAAAACAAACTTTACTCTTTACTCTTTTAGAACAAACTAATTATCATGGTCCCTTCCTGTTCATTATAAGAATACAGTAAAGTACTCTTATAACGAACTGCAAGGGACCAGACACACTGGTTCGTTATAGCAGTAGTTCGTTAAACACATTTGTGCAAGTTAGCCATTTTCATTCAGGAAGTCGGCCATTTTGGATTTTTAAAATTTAAACACAAGGACTAGTGGATTTTTTTTTTTCCCCATTTATCATCACCAATATCAGTGCAGTTGTTTTGGATGCATTGCCGTTAATGCTACTGACAGATAACATACAAATAAGATAAAACCGTATCATCAGTTTGTTGTATACACACTAATTTACACTGAAATTCACAATTTTAACAAACAAATTGGTTAATTTTAACAGTTAATTCGCTATACATATTTTTTTCTATACATTACAATTTATTAATACCATATAGGGGGGAAAAAATGGGACTTTATAATCAGTTCGTTCTAACCGGTAGTTTTTTGTAAGCGTGTTCGTTCTAAAAGTACTTTACTGTACTTTACTGTACTTTACTGTATTATCTTAAAACTCTTAGGTATACAAGTTGAGAGCTGTTTTATATCATAAATATCTGTGCTCCATATACCATACAGATTTACAAGTCATTCCGAACATGTAAAATGCAGAAACCTTTTCTCCTTTATTGAACACTTAAACTGACTTCTAGCCTAGGTCAGGTCAAGTTAAGAAGAAATGAAGAAAATTTTAATAATTTTCTCTTTTATTGAAAACATAACCTGACCTCTGGGGAATGTGCCAAAGGTTAAAGGTCAGGACAAAGTGAAAAGAAATAACATTTACTAGTTGTATATAAACATTTATAACCCATATGGGCTCAAATAGGCAATAGGGGTAATTTCTTTTTCAACTCTTCACAGTGTGCAGATTGATTGGCTGGCTTAGAAATCATGATGTTTGGTTGGTTTCTTGCTAGGACTGGAACTTCACTTTCATTCATATAATGTTTCCGTTCAGGAGTCATATTACATTATACGATCTACAAAGATTTTCAGAAAAATGTTGACTCATTTGTTTCATAAACATAAAATGGTATATTTTCATAAGCAGCATAGAAAAAATTATTATTTTCTAATGCAATCACAGTCGTATTATTTTGTACAGTAAATATTTGGCTGTAAAAAGAATGCCGTTATGCCATGATATCACTTACATTATGTCAAGTAATGCACGTAAAATTATATTATTACATAATGGTTGATGGCTTTGTTGTAGACTGCAGAGGAATTTTACCGTTAAAAACCAGTTAAAAGTGACAATGGGTAATAAAGAGAATAACCAACTCACTACAAGGACTTACGAATGATCGGTTCCTTGTGAATGAATGTTGGTAAACCCAAGTCGTTGGAGAGGGTTTTACAACATTCATTCACTCGGGACAGATAATTCGTAATTCCTTGTAGCTCGTTATTTATTTTCTAAGTACTTAAGTGAGTGTTTACATGGATGAAATCTGTATGTTTATGTGATAAGTCAGGGGCTTGATTCACTAAACTCTTGCAACTTTGCGATCTCGCAGTGCAATGCTAAAAGACTTACAAAGACGATGCTTTCTGTCTAGCAGAGCCTAAGAGATATTTGTGAATTCGCCCCCAGGCCTATTTCAACAATGTCATGAATGTAAACTAAGCAAAAATCATCTTGATTTTGTAACAGAATTACACTTTTTAAACATGCAACTAGTGAATGAATGAATGAATGAATGAATGTTTAATGACACCCCAGCACGAAAAATACATCGGCTATCGGGTGTCAAACTATGGTAATGCAAACAAAGTTAAGATCAACATCAATATAAAAATTCAAGATTTAAATATAAACACAGTATAAAGAACTGTGCAAAAATAAAAATATCACAGATAGATACTGACTTTTACTCAAAATTTAAATTTTGTGGTGTATTGGCCATTTTCAAAGAGAATGTTACACCCCTGCACCACGGTGAAGTTACAGCACACACAGGGTGCAACTAGTGAAATATACCATATATTAGCCGACTCTGAATAAGCCAACCCTATAGTTTGCCCCTCAATATCTGGTACAAAAAGGTTGGAATAGTGTATAAGCCAACTTGACTTTTATGTAGTTGAAATGGACAAAAATATAGATATATCCAACACCACTAGAGCACATTGATTAATTAATCATCAGCTATTGGATGTCAAGCATTTGGTAATTTCGACTGGTAGTCAACAGAGGAAACCTGTTACATTTTTCTTAATGCAGCAAGGGATCTTTTATATGCACATTCCCACATACAGAAAAGCACATACCACGGCCTTTGTACAGTTGTGGTGCACTTGTTGGAGCGAGAAAAAACCAAATCAGTTGAACGGATTCACTGAGGTGGTTCGATCCTGCGACGTAAACACCTCAGGCGAGCACTCAACCGACTGAGCTAGATCCCGCCCCCAATGGAGATAATGTCAGTCTCATGTAACAGTCAATCATTGGAATTTGTTTTTGTGAACCAATCAAAGTACAATGAACAAAAACTAACTTTGCTGTGTTGTTTTATTACTATATTTTTTCAACTGAATTGATTGCATTGACATTGCTAGCTGATAAATGTAGTTTCACTTTTATACGGAGGTGTAAATACTATTTAACACCCACAACAGATAATTGCAATGATGAACACTACCTCTTCTGGTTTTTTTTTGAGTGGTGATATCTCTTATAAAAGATAGTTTCTAATCATTTATTAGGAATTGCAGAATCAACAATGACGGTAAGTTAAAATCAGTTCTGACCAATTAAATCTGCAAATGAGGACAAAATATCAGTGGTCATAAAAATAATTAATGACCGTTCCGATCATGTGACACAATTGGCACCAAATAATAATAATACTTGGCGACACAATAAAAATAAAATGAAATTGATTTTCTTTCTCAAATAAAATATATGAATGAATGAATGGATTAATGAAGGAAGGAAGGAAGGAAGGAAGGAAGGAAGGAAAAGGAAGGAAAGAAGGAAGGAAGGAAGGAAGGAAGGAAGGAAGGAAGGAAGGAAGGAAGGATAACGACACCTCAATATAAAAATCCAACAGTTAAAGTAAAACACATTGTAAAGAACTGTAAAAAATTTAAATACAAATATCACAGATAGGTAAAATTAAAATTTTAAATAAAATTCAGTATCACGAAGAAATTGCAACAAAAGTTTGGGATGGAATTAAAATGATTCCATCACATTTCTTCTAACAAAATATATCTTTTCTAGTTTCTGTCAGATGTGGCACCAGAGTAAACTGAGGTGGAGGATCCTTCTTCAAAATAAATGAATAAGTCATGTATGTATGACCGATGCGGGCACGACACAAGACTATTTCATCCTCCCTGTACTGCCTATAGGAGGACTGCCACTCTCCCAAGACTGGCTTGACAGCATGAAGCTTGTTCACAACCTCACCATTCCAATCATCAAGTGAAGTATTAAACAAACAAATGGACAATGGCATAAGACTTAATAGAGGCTGTTAAAAATACTGGTTAAATAATACAACAGTAAGGTTTTGAAGTCTAGAACGACCGACAAGTTTTCATTAGTATCATATTTCCGTACACGCCAATATTTTGTTGTATTTTCTTAGACATATTATTTTGTTGATTATGTGTATTGGCCAATCCCTAGCTCTTCTCATAATGGTATTTACAGGAGTTGGCTATTATAATATGGTGATATACAGAAGTGCACACTACTGACAGCAGACACAGAGAGGTGGTAGAAGGTAGAAGGAGTTGTGACAGAAGATTTGAGAAAATAGAAAAGGAAAGATAAGCATATAAGTTTTGACTTGTTTGACAATTTAGTTAACTGCAGTTTGTGTATATGTTGCTTTATTATCCATATGGTTCAACATAACCGAGTTAATAATAATCATATGAAGCACACGTGTAATAACAAGTGTAATGACGTAATTTTGGGAAGCGACATCATAACATGATGTTGCTTCTCTAGTCCTAGCTCAGACTGTACATTTGAAATATGACGTCATTTCGTCGTCTCATTCTAGTTGTGGCTGAAACATTTTGAGTTGGGTCTTGTTATTCATAAAGAAAACAACAATAATAATATGGATAATAAAGAAATTATTACACTCGCGTGTGAGTTGTACTGATTTTACGAAACTCGTGTCAGGATTCATGTATTACTCTCACTTTCACACACCGGCCTCGGTGGCGTCGTGGCAGGCCATCGGTCTACAGGCTGGTAGGTACTGGGTTCGGATCCCAGTCGAGGCATGGGATTTTTAATCCAGATACCGACTCCAAACCCTGAGTGAGTGCTCCGCAAGGCTCAATGGGTAGGTGTAAACCACTTGCACCGACCAGTGATCCATAACTGGTTCAACAAAGGCATGGTTTGTGCTATCCTGCCTGTGGGAAGTGCAAATAAAAGATCCCTTGCTGCTAATCGGAAGAGTAGCCCATGTAGTGGAGACAGTGGGTTTCCTCTCAAAAATCTGTGTGGTCCTTAACCATATGTCTGACGCCATATAACCGTAAATAAAATGTGTTGAGTGCGTCATTAAATAAAACATTTCTTTCTTTCTCACTTTCACAATACAATACTCCTGACACTCGTTTCGTAAAATCAGTACGACACACAAGCTCGTATAATAATCTCTATACACATACATGAGCACAACTGTGCAACTCTGTCACTTCAGTCTAAGGGTGTAAACCACTCCCTGTTTAAATAAACCACTCCCTGTTTAAATAAACCCCACTTGTGGCTGGTCATTTTTCTTTTTACGACCTTAGTAATTTTAACTGTTTATTGAATCCACTCCACAATGATAAAAACATCCTTGTGTTCCTTTTAATGAACTGAATATTGTATTTTCAGATTTAGTCAGTTTGTGTATCTAAGAACAAATCCAAATTTCCTTGCCTACTTTTTATACGTTGAAATACAATTAGTTTTGTTATTTTAATGCTATATCAATTTTCCCTTACCCCACCCTCCTAAGAATTCTGAGGAGTGTGACTGTTCATTCACCTAAGTTTTTAAAAAATGATAGTAGTACATACTCGCTTTCTACTATTCTGGCGATGTTGATGGTGCTGCCAGAAATAAGATTTTTAGTGACAACATGGGCGGGATTTAGCTCAGTTGATTGAATGCTTGCATCGCAGGATTGAACAACCTTGGTGGATTCAATCAACTGACTGGGGTTTTTCTTGTCCCAACCAGTGCACCACAACTGGTCAAAGGCTGTGGTATGTGCTTTCCTGTTTGTGGGAAAGTGCATATAAAAGATCCCTTACTGCATTAGGAAAATGTAGCGGGTTTCCTCAGAATTACCAAAGGTTTGGCATCCAATAGTCAACAATTAATTAATCAATGTGCTCTAGTGCCGTTGTTAAATAAACCAAACTTTGATTAACATTTTAGTGACAACACAGATACCGTAAGACTAATCCTACCAGAATTGTAAAGATAGGTCTCCTAGGTGCAATGCCCCAAAACATTTCATTTAAACACCCCAAATTAAAAATATTACAGAATGTAATAACTTTTCTTCTTTTAAAAAAAAAAAAATTATTGTCCCAGATCATATAGCAGTGTCGCGGTTTGGAGCCTTGAATCAGTGCTTTACATATATATCCTTGTTCTAAACAACAAAAAACCTTTAAAAAATAACAAAATTAACAGAAACTGATTCAGACTCAAGTTCAACACATGCATTTGCATATATGGAGTCAGGATATACAAGCAGAACACGTTGACTTACACGAACGTACAGGTTAAAATAAATTATTGAGACATGGCCATGAAAATTACAAACCGGCAGATGTACTTGGACAGTGATCTATAATACTTAGACAATAACTAATGAGCTACAAGGAATTACTAATTATCTGTCCCGAGCGAGGGTTTTACAACATTCATTCATGAGGAACAGATAATTAGTAACTCCTCGTAGCGAGTTGGTTATTCTCTTTATTACACAATGTCAATTTTAAATTATTTTTAATTTTAAAAAATTTCTGCAGTTTACAACAATGCCATCACATTCCATTATACAAAATAATACAGCTGTGATTAGACATATAATCTTATGCGCATTACTTGACAAAATGTAAGTGATGTCATGGCATAACAACATTCTTTTTTACAGCCAAATGTTTACGATACAAAATAAAACAGCTGTGGTTACATTAGAAAATAATTATTTTTCTATGTTACTAAAGCCGCTACTTATAGGCCAGGAGAATTAGCATATAACCTGGAAAAAAATAGCAGAAAGCTGAATTTTTTAGTAGAGCTCCAGAAAGTCATACCTGTACCAACATCACAAAGTTCTGCAAATTCTACCCTGTGGCATTTTTTAAAATTCAAGATGGGGAAATGTCTATAACTGCACAACCATAGGCTTCAGAACAATAATTTCAATGTGTAAATCCATGTTTGGAGTGTGCTGAATTCAAGGGGTGCAAATATGTTTCAATTCCATCTGAAATAATTCAAGATGGCTACCAACATAGCTAATAATCAGCTCAAAAAACAGGCAGTTCTTTACTTTAGAGCTATAATAATACATAATTCACAATTCAGCTTTCTACTTATTTTTTCCGGGTGCTTGTTATATTTTGGCTAATGCTCCTGGCCTATTATGAAAATATATCATTACATATTTATGAAACAAACGAGTAAAAAATGTTCTGAAAATCTTTGTAGATCATATAGCGTATGTGTAATCTGACTCATGAATGAAAACATTATATGAATGAAAGTGAAGCTCCAGCTGTGGCAACCAACCAACCAAACATTATTATTTTTAAACCAACCAATCAGTGGCTGTAGAATTAATCTATACACTGTACAGATATAAAAAAAATATTACCCATATATTTGATCACATATATGGGTAATAAAAAAATAAAAATTATGATCCGCGATTTAAACAAGAACAGAGAAAATAGCGAAGAAGAGGGAAAGAATCAGAAGGAAGAAGATTTAGAAGGAAAAGGATTTAATAAATTACTTTTAAGTTCGTCAGTACTGGCTGGTTCTCCAGTGGCGCCCCCTGTGAGGATAACTCCGTCGCTCATAAAGAACTCAGCTGCTTTCGCTGTATCAGCAATATTGACATCTTGTGTTATGGCATGTGCACTGAAAATAAATATTCCAATATTAACCTTTCGTTTGTGTAATACAGTGGATATCTACCAGTGAGTACATGTTTTGGGAATAATATAATGGTATTACATTGTGAACCACAGTACAACTTACACGCATCACTAGACAATCCCATTTTGGTGTCTTACAATGTCACTACTAAATATTAGGAAACCTGCTGCTGCCACACAGACTACTCTTACCAATAAAACAGCAAGATATCTTTTATATGCACTTTCTAAATACCATGGCCTTGGTTGTACCAGTTATGAAGCAATGATGGGAATAATATATATATATAAATAATCCATAAAGAACAACCGATCCTGTGACCCATCGTATCTCAGACGATTTATCTACCACTGAGCCACATTCTGCCCCTCCCATGCCCCACCCATGCCCCACCCACATCCCACCCATACCCCACCCATGCCCCCACCTAGTATGAGAAGTAAACAAACCTGTGTTTTTTCTTGATGTCCGTGAAGACGAGAATATCGTCAGCTTCGATGTGTTTGCGGTATCGCATCAACTCGCCTGCACACGCATTCATCAACCCCTCATCGGCTACGTGGGAAAACACAAACCCCTCAGCACGAATAAACTGAAGATCTGTAAAACACTCACATGTACACTTTCTATTCTACAGCTCTGTTATATAGAACTCTCATTACACATAACGTATTACATATAACTAAAAATCTTGTTACATATAACTTGTGTAATATTACAGAAACCTCTCATCAGGCAAGCATACATGCATGCCTGGATGAGTGGGTGAATGGATGGGTGTGTGGCTAGATAGATGGGTGGTTGGGTATTTGGGTGGGTAGCTAGCTGGACGGACGGACGGATGAACTGATGGATGGACAGATGGATGGATGGGCGAGGGTATACATATATGGATGGATGAACAAGTAGATGGATGGACAGACAGACGGATAGATGGGGATGGATGGATGAATGGATGGATGGATGGATGGATGGTTGGATGAGCGAGTGGATGGATGAATGGATGGATGGACAGACGGACGGACGGACAGGTGAGTGGATGGGTGAGTGGATGGATGGATGGATGGATGGATGGATGGATGGAT
This sequence comes from Gigantopelta aegis, assembly GCF_016097555.1. Taxonomy (NCBI): domain Eukaryota; kingdom Metazoa; phylum Mollusca; class Gastropoda; order Neomphalida; family Peltospiridae; genus Gigantopelta; species Gigantopelta aegis. Next base: position 14,577,275 of record NC_054712.1, on the reverse strand, counting down.
GGATGGATGGATGGATGGATGGATGGATGGATGGATGGATGGATGGATGGATGGATGGATGGATGGATGAGTGGGTGGGTGGGTGGATGGATGGATGGATGGATGGATGGATGGATGGATGGATGGATGGACGGATGGACAGACGGATGGACAGATGAGATGATAGTTTTAAAACAAAATTACCAGCTGCCTTGGCGACAGCCATCGATTGGTGGTTAGCTCCAGCTAACATCTGGATTCCGACAGGGCCTGGGTAGAAAACTTTCCTCACTTCGGCACATACCACAGACATTGTCGACGTTATCTCCGGGCCCACCTGGCTTGTGTGTAGGTAGGGAATGTCATGCATGTTTTCTATCATTACAGCATCCTGTAACAATAATAATAGCAACAATTATAGTAATAGTTATAGTAATAGTAATGATGATGATGATGATGATGATGATGATGATGATGATGATGATAAATGACAATGGTAATAGAAATAACAATCACAATGATAATGATAGCTATTAATCATAGTACTAATATAATGATGATTTTTATCAATGATGATGGATACACAAAAATTGTTCAACCAAAATTTTGCATTATTAAAATCAGATTTGACTGCTGTAGTTCATCGTATGAGCTTCACTTAACACCCATCAATACAAGTGGGGTTTCTCATTCTCAGCGGTTATTAAACATTCATTCATTTATTCATTGAAACAATGAGAAAAACACTAAAGGAAAGAAAGGAATGTCTGTGTATCAACACCTTAGCTCAGTTTAAAGCATGGCTATTTGGTGTTTAACATGTGGTTATTTTAACACTTGGTCTACATTACAGGTATCCCCAAACAATAACGTCAGATATGTTATAGTAACATCATATATGTAACTATAGTATTTGTATTAGGGGTTTCTGTTTGGGGGTATCCTGTGGTCTACATAGTGAGAGGGTGAGGTAAGTGACGAGGGGAGAGAGGAGAGAGGGTGGGGTAAGTGAAGAGGGAAGTGGAATTTGAAAGGGTGAGGTAAGTGAAGAAAGATGGGGAAAGGGAGAGCTATGTTAAGAAGGAAGGGGAGAGTGATAGAAGAAGTGAAATAAGGGAAGGGAGTGAGAGAGGGTGAGGTAAGTGAAAAGGGAAGGGAGTGAGAGGTTGAGGTAAGTGAAAAGGAAAGGGAGTGAGAGGTTGAGGTAAGTGAAAAGGAAAGGGAGTGAGAGGGTCAGGTAAGTGAAAAGGGAAGCTAGTGAAAGAGGGTGAGGTAAGTGAAAAGGGAAGCTAGTGAGAGAGGGTGAGGTAAGTGAAAAGGGAAGGGAGTGAGAGGTTTCGGTAACTGAAAAGGGAAGCTAGTGAGAGAGGGTGAGGTAAGTGAAAAGGAAAGGGAGTGAGAGGTTGAGGCAAGTGAAAAGGAAAGGGAGTGAGAGGTTGAGGCAAGTGAAAAGGAAAGGGAGTGAGAGGTTGAGGTAAGTGAAAAGGAAAGGGAGTGAGAGGGTCAGGTAAGTGAAAAGGGAAGCTAGTGAGAGAGGGTGAGGTAAGTGAAAAGGAAAGGGAGTGAGAGGTTGAGGTAAGTGAAATGGGAAGAGAGAGAGAAAGTTTGGGGTAAGTGAAAAGGGAGGCAACCAAAGATGGAAATGTAGTGAGACAGTGGGGTAAGTGAAGAGGGAAGGGGAGAGAGGGTGAGGGGAGAGGAGAGGTAAGAGAGGGTAAGGTTAAAGATTTGAGGTAAGTGAAGATGAAAGAGGAAAAAGGAACGGGAAGAGATAGATGCACAATAGATATCTCTAAAACATTTAAGGTAACAATCATTGAAACAAATAGTCTTTAAAGACTAGTCTGATTAAAAATCTATAAAGACTAAGCCAACAGTCAAAGTGGTAGGTCATTTGAAATGGCAGGGAGGTAACTCTGGGAATGTTATATAAAAATAGTGGTTACCCCAGGTTCATGAACATTAACAATAGTACTCAAACCCGCCTCGATAGTGCAGTGGTTAAGCCATCAGACTACAGGCTGATAGGTACTGGGTTCGCAGACCGGTACTGGCTCCAACCCAGAGCGAGTTCTTAAGGGCTCAATGGGTAGGTGTAATGCCACTACATCCTTTTCTCTCTCACTAACCAACTAACCCACTGTCCTGGACAGACAGCCCAGATAGCTGAGATGTGCCTAGGACAGCATGCTTGAACCTTAATTGGATATAAGCACGAAAATAAGTTGAAATGAAATATAGTACTAAAATTTTGCTACAGATATTTGAAAAAACATATTTAGGAAAATATATGTCAAAGTAAACAAACTGCATTTATTTATCAATATTTATCAATTTATTATATATCTAACTATAGTCATCCATTACTGTGGGGAGCGAGACGTAGCCCAGTGGTAAAGCGCTTGCTTGATGTGTGGTCGGTTAGGGATCGATCCCCGTCAGTGGGCTATTTCACTCCAGCCAGTGCACTACGACTGGTACATCAAAGGCCTTGGTATGTGCTATCCTGTCTATGGGATGGTGCATATAAAAGATCCCTTGCTGCTAATCGAAAAGAGTAGCCCATGAAGTGGTGACAGCGGGTTTCCTCTCTCAATATCTGCGTGGTCCTTAACCATATGTCTGACGCCATATAACTGTAAATAAAATGTGTTGAGTGCGTCGTTAAATAAAACATTTCCTTCCTTCCATTACTGTGGTGATGTATAGAACATTTAAACCACATATTCTCACTGATCACACGTTACATAAATTTAACATGTGCACAAAGTATTGCAAGTCGTATGTGAGAATCCCACCTTCACCTCTTTACACATTGAGACCGAGCAATAAGTGGCAAGGTAAATACATATCAACTTTTGACAAACATTAACCACAGAGGTAGATGATCAGACACCCTGACAGAAAACATGGAACACATCACAAGAGTCAAAAACTGAAACATGTGTCAAACAGACATGAAAACCATTGTGAAAATACAAATCTGTGAGCACTGTGAACATACCACACCAGCATCTTTGTAAATCTTCGCTTCATTACTGGCTATGTTGATAATCTCTTTTACAGAACAGTGGTGTCGTGGAGTTCCTGAAATCAGCAAATACTCCATTAAACATGGCTAATCTAACAATACTTACAAACAGAAACATTATTTCGGTAACGTACTGTAGGCAATGTAATTAACTTGGAGGGAATGTGGAGAGGAGACAGGAAGGTCAATATTTAATAATATATTTATGTGATTGGAAAAAATAACCCACCTTTGTAACTTCCAGGGTACATAAACACTTGTGTAACCCAAATGATCTAAATCTATAACATTGAATAGTGTGTCTGATATGGTGCCCCATATATTAAACACTAAATGAACAAAACAAAAAAAGACAAAAAACTAAAAAATTAAAAACAAAAACACAATTTATTTAAATGTTTTTGCCTTTAACAGTTGCATTGGTGTAACATAAAAAATTATTGGACGAGTTGGTGCTTACAAAACCAATGACTTCATCAGAATTAAATATGATATCACAATTTGGCAAACGTACAAAATGACGAGACGTACTTTAAAGAGTTTGCATTTGGCCTTTTAAAACATATACAGAACTTCACATACCCCGGTACGTTGATTTTTGCTTCCTATTTATTGCACGAGTTTATTTTGCACAAGAATATATACCACAAGACCGCATAGCAGTCAAGTGGTATGTTCTTTCACAAAATAAATGAGTGCAATAAACAGGAAGCGAAAACCATGTATGTGAAGTTCTGTATTTATTACATACCTTCTTTTATGTTTTACAAAAACGGTTTTTAATTTAACGTCATAACAACACTTTGTTAAATCTATGATCAAAACTCCTTTCATGGATTTACTTAACGTTAAGAATCATACTCTGCGGCAGCCTTGTGTAATGTTTCAAATACGATGTGATGTAATTTGTAAATCATATATGACGTCAATAAATAAAAGGCGCCAATTTCAGTAAAAATTAAAACGGAATTCCCCATTTAAAAGTTCCGATCCAGATTGCACATACGTGTAATACAAAATAAATTTATTACATGGTTTAAAAATGTCTTTATCACTATAGTAAGATTGAATAGGTATGTAATAAAATTCCTTACACATTTTTTGAACAGAATAAATAAAACTTAGGTTTTTTTATTGTCTGTACACATAAATAAAATACAACATTATAGCAATACTCAGAAAAGTATGTAAAGTAGTTTACATCATTTCTCTATTTCTTTAACATTGCATGGATATCGAGGATTAAAGGAATTTAAAGCAGAAAACATTTGGTGTAATAAATAGAATAACAAACTCAATACCAGTTATCATCAAATTTAATTCTCTCATGAAATAATTTTCATTTGTGACTTGCTAAAGCTCATGATAAGTGAAAATGATTTCACTTGTGACATAAATTTGATAATAACTGGTACATGTAGCTCATGTATTATCCTCTATGTACTGTGGTGAACACTCAAAGCAATAACAAATAGAACACTGCACCACAATCAGATTCATATTTAGACATTAATTAACACTGTTACGCATTGGTACAGCTGCTGGATAGCCAAAACAGAATCACTCAGTGGGTATGGGACATTTATGTCATTCTTTCATTAGAAAACTGTTCAAGCACGTCTGTTGTGGGCACAACCTATGATTCAGTGACTGGTTTTCTGCTTATAAAAACAAGGTAATGTTTCAATTACCTCTCCTCCACTCTACATAGGGTTGTTTCTTTGTTTATACTTATTTTAATGCTTATATCCAATTAAGGTTCAAACACACTGTCCTGGGAACACACCTCAGCTATTTGGGCTTTCTGCTCAGGACAGTGGATTAGTGGCTAGTTGTTAATGCTATAGGATAATTCCACTCTTATGTTTGTTTTAGTGTAGTTCTAAAAGGGGCCCTAATAGTAAGAACTTTATTTATTTTGGTTAACCTGCTTCCAGAATGACTTTACTTTATAAATAAATGATTGAGTTTAGATTATTTTGTTGACTTGTTTTGTTTTTTAATCAGTTATTACACAAACTTGGGTTCCTCTAATAGAATGGTGTAAGGTTTTGGATTCATAAATTACACCTATATATATACTCATTGAGTTGTTAAAACTTGCTCTGGGTTGGAGTCGGCAACGGAAAACGAACCCAGTACCTACCAATATTAAGACTGGGGTCTTAACCACAACACGGGGCGCGACGTAGCCCAGTGGTAAAGCATTTGCTTGCTGTGCGGTTGGTATAGGATCGATCCCCATCGGTGGACCGATAAGGCTATTTCTCATTCCAGCCAGTGCTCCACAATTGGTGTAACAAAGGCCATGGTATGTACTATCCTGTCTGTGGGATGGTGCATATAAAAAATCCCTTGCTGCTAATCCAAAAGGGTAGCCCATGAAGTGGCGACAGCAGGTTACCTTTCTCAATATCTGTATGGTTCAAAACCATAAGTCTGATGCCATATAACAGTAAATAAAATGTGTTGAGTGTGTCATTAAATAAAATATTTCCTTCCTTCCTTCTTTAACCACAAGACAAACAAGGACAGTTCTATACAAGTTATTAAAAGACCTAACTGACACCTATCAACATCAGAAGTTGAGCGATTAAAGCAGACACTCAGCTTGGACTCTTAATAATGACAACCAGTGGTCAGCTAGCAAGCCAGACTAATTACTGTAGCACTCAGCCTTATTTCTCAATGTCCCCTGCTGCTACACATACTACCAGGCTTTTCACATACCTCAAGACTTCAGTGTAGACAAACCATCTTATTTCCACAAATATAAAAAGGTAAGTTGGTAGTCACCTAATTTGACAGAAATATCTGTGCAGACTTAACCAAAAATTAGTGGTTCAGTTTGTTATTATATCAGTAGGTTTGTACAATATTTATTCTGTCAAAACAAAATGGGACTGGTCAACAGCTTAGCCTATATCAAGATCTCTCCCTACATTTTACAAGTGCATACATATTAAAATACAACAGACCTACATAGACTTGGACAAAGAGGAATAAAAAGAAAAGGGGTAGAGAAACGGAGTGGGGGGGGGGGGGGGGGTTGGGGCGCTATAGTCAGTAGAAAACTGCAGAACTTTTACACTGGATTGGGTAATATCTAGCATAAAATTAATGTGTTAAAGTTAATAATTGTGTAACTTTAGAAGCCTTTTCTGAATGGAAACAGTTCCAGGAAAGACTTCCAAACGTTCCAGCATGTATGCTAATATACATGTACTATCACAAACCCTAACCCTAAACCTAAACTTAAGCATGAATGAACTGAATGCTGGAACGTTCAGAAGTCTTGCCCAGTTGGTTCCATCCACATTTGTGTGAATAGAAATATAATTATGGTAATCTTAAATGAATAAATGTTTAGTGAGAAAACACAGCATGAAAATACATTAGCTGCTGGGCGCAACAAGCCACTATTTACATGTGTACACCTCAGTGTGTTCACATATATTACTTATTTCAGATCAACTTAAAGTAACTTAAGATACTAAATTGTCTCCCCTTGACCATGACTGCCTCTTTCTATATGCAATAAAATGACCTGCTCTTTCCTTAACCTTTTCCTCAGAACTTCTGCTGGTTGTAAAAACTATTTCCAATTACTGTTTTAGTTTAGTGTTTTCTACTAACGAAACATAAATAAATATTTAGAAACTCACACCAATACAAGCATAATAGTATACTTTTAACTGTTTTCAGAAACATTAACTTGAATGATGGCACAATAACAAAATGCACCAACTTTTACTCTAAATTTAAATATTTTTCCTGCACAGGTTTCTAGGTGTTTCCCGAATTGCATATAAATCAAAGATGCCACCATTTGATTCAAATTAATTGAAATTTCATCTGCGAGGGCAATGGGAGAGAATAATTAATATTATCTCATCTTCGGCAAGCCTCATCCCAGGTCGAAATTTCCACCACCTCAGGTGTATTATTTTTATGGAGTCTTATATCTTCACAGTTAGTCAGTGGTTCCGTTCCCTCACCCCCCCCCCCCCCCCCACACACACACACACTCACCCCCTTCCAACACCTATAAACGTGTGGCAACCATGAGCTGGCAGTCAGTGATCACAAATTTGTGACAAACAGATTTATATAATAATTGTTTGTAACCTTTTGTGAAGTTATCAATTTATAACAAGTCACAAATTGTATAAAATTGCACAGCATAGTGAAGCAATTATATATAGAATTTGTCACTGTTAGATATCAATAAATTCACCAAAAAATAACAAACAATTCTTATAATTACAAACACCACCACTTCTTTAGTTAAAAATACACATAAATTATTTTCTAATTCCCTTTTACAGTTTTACATCATGGCTTCCCATTTGACAAACACCACCACTTCTTTAGTTAAAACTACACATAAATTATTTTCTAATTCCCTTTTATAGTTTTACATCATGGCTTCCCATTTGACATATTTATGTCATTTTCTGAGGTTTATTCAAAGGGACAGACCCTAGTTTCAACCCGTAAACATGGACACTAAGTTTGGTTAATTTACAAACCTGCAACAAATTTGGATACAACAGAGTGAAACAAGAGTCTGTGATGTTGAAATACCCTTAAAAATAGAAAAAAACGCGACTCCATAAATCTTTACTTCTCAGACGCACATGTGTTTTTAAAAATATTAAAAAAATGCATTTTGTGGTATTAGAAACACCAGGATGGCCAGAAACACTTCGGTTGTACGGAAATGGATATTGTAAACAATAAAATATAAGCAATGTTTGATTTCAGTGATCATAAACGGCTCTAATAGTGAAAAATATGCCTGAGTGTTTAAAAACTAGGGTCTGTCCCTTTAAGGATAACATTACATTTTTAGAGACCAATCAGAACAGAGTAAATTGTATAACAGCAGAAAACGTGTAATTATAATGATTTACATAAATAGGCTTCAGAATGTACAGAATTTTCAGAGCTTTAGTCAGAGATAAAATTGAATGCAGGTATTTGTTTGTGTTGTTTTTATAACATTTATTTTGTATCACCAAACATTTGTTTTATGAAACCCAGGAGCATGACAAATCAGTCCTCAAATATTAAGCATGGGAAAAAAACATAACTTTTCAAAATATTTGGTATTAGAGGGACGGTGCGATTTGAATGAATGAATGAATGAATGAATGTTTAACGACACCCCAGCACGAAAAATACATCGGCTATTGGGTGTCAAACTATGGTAATGCAAATAAATAAAGTGATGATCAACGTCAACATAAAAATTCAAGGTTTAAACAAAAACAGTGTAAAGAACTGTGCATAAATACAAATACAAATATCACAGAATTTTACGGACACCGAATTTTACTCTAAACTTCAATTTGTGCTGTATTGGCCATTCTCAAAGAGAATTTTACACCCCTGCACCACGGTGAGGTTACAGCACGCGCAGGGGCGGTGCGATTTGTTCAAATGAGCAGCACATTTTGCACTCCACAAATTTAATTTAGGGGCATGCAGCAGAGGTTGCTTAAAAATCTTAATTAATTAACTATAAAGGATTATAGTAAATTTTTATATTATTAATCATGTCGGATATATATATATTCAAAATACCACACATGTAACTGACATCATCAGTATCAGAGCAATGGATTATTTTCAGCTGAACCGTGGAACGAGCCATTTAAACATAATCCCCAACCATACACACACAATCTTTGTAATATCATCACTTTTCACAGATCTTGTCAAGTTAATGTTGAAATAGCTCGACTAACTCCTGGGCTGGCACCACTAAATGTAACTGTCCTACCACAAACATTATCGTCTCCCAAGTTAGGTTTGACTGGCAGTTGGCCAAGTACTTCTATTGAATATATTGTATGTCAGGTACTACTAGGGTGGGGTAGTTGGGGGTAGTTGACCAAGTACTCATAATGAATACACTGTATGTCAGGTACTACTGGGGGTGGGGTAGTTGAGGGTAGTTGAGGGTAGTTGGCCAAGTACTCATAATGAATACACTGTATATCAGGTACTACTGGGGGTGGGGTAGTTGAGGGTAGTTGGCCAAGTACTCATAATGAATACACTATGTCAGGTACTACTGGGGTGGGGTAGTTGGCCAAGTACTCGTACTACTGGGGTGGGGTAGATGGCAAAGTACTCATAATGAATACACTGTATGTCAGGTACTACTGGGGTGGGGTAGTTGGCAAAGTACTCATAATGAATACACTGTATGTCAGGTACTACTGGGGTGGGGTAGATGGCAAAGTACTCATAATGAATACACTGTATGTCAGGTACTACTGGGGGTGGGGTAGTTGGCCAAGTACTCATAATGAATACACTATGTCAGGTACTACTGGGGTGGGGTAGTTGGTAAAGTACTCATAATGAATACACTGTATGTCAGGTACTACTGGGGTGGGGTAGTTGAGGGTAGTTGGTCAAGTACTCATAATGAATACACTGTATGTCAGGTACTACTGGGGGTGGGGTAATTGAGGGTAGTTGGTCAAGTACTCATAATGAATACACTGTATGTCAGGTACTACTGGGGGTGGGGTAGTTGACCAAGTACTCATAATGAATACACTGTATGTCAGGTACTACTGGGGTGGGGTAGTTGAGGGTAGTTGGCCAAGTACTCATAATGAATACACTGTATGTCAGGTACTATTGGGGGTGGGGTAGTTGACCAAGTACTCATAATGAATACACTGTATGTCAGATACTACTGGGGCTGGGGTAGTTGACCAAGTACTCATAATGAATACACTGTATGTCAGGTACTACTGGGGTGGGGTAGTTGAGGGTAGTTGGCCAAGTACTCATAATGAATACACTGTATGTCAGGTACTATTGGGGCTGGGGTAGTTGAGGGTAGTTGGCCAAGTACTCATAATGAATACACTGTATGTCAGGTACTATTGGGGGTGGGGTAGTTGACCAAGTACTCATAATGAATACACTGTATGTCAGGTACTACTGGGGTGGGGTAGATGGCCAAGTACTCATAATGAATACACTGTATGTCAGGTACTACTGGGGTGGGGTAGTTGACAAAGCACTCATAATGAATACACTGTATGTCAGGTACTACTGGGGTGGGGTAGTTGGTCAAGTACTCATAATGAATACACTGTATGTCAGGTACTACTGGGGTGGGGTAGTTGGTCAAGTCCTCATAATGAATACACTGTATATCAGGTACTACTGGGGGTGGGGTAGTTGAGGGTAGCTGGTCAAGTACTCATAATGAATACACTGTATGTCAGGTACTACTGGGGCTGGGGTAGTTGACCAAGTACTCATAATGAATACACTGTATGTCAGGTACTACTGGGGTGGGGTAGTTGAGGGTAGTTGGCCAAGTACTCATAATGAATACACTGTATGTCAGGTACTATTGGGGCTGGGGTAGTTGAGGGTAGTTGGCCAAGTACTCATAATGAATACACTGTATGTCAGGTACTATTGGGGGTGGGGTAGTTGACCAAGTACTCATAATGAATACACTGTATGTCAGGTACTACTGGGATGGGGTAGATGGCCAAGTACTCATAATGAAAACACTGTATGTCAGGTACTACTGGGGTGGGGTAGTTGACAAAGCACTCATAATGAATACACTGTATGTCAGGTACTACTGGGGTGGGGTAGTTGGTCAAGTACTCATAATGAATACACTGTATGTCAGGTACTACTGGGGTGGGGTAGTTGGTCAAGTCCTCATAATGAATACACTGTATATCAGGTACTACTGGGGGTGGGGTAGTTGAGGGTAGCTGGTCAAGTACTCATAATGAATACACTGTATGTCAGGTACAACTGGGGTGGGGTAGTTGACCAAGTACTCATAATGAATACACTGTATGTCAGGTACTACTGGGGTGGGGTAGTTGAGGGTAGTTGGCCAAGTACTCATAATGAATACACTGTATGTCAGGTACTATTGGGGCTGGGGTAGTTGGGGGTAGTTGGCCAAGTACTCATAATGAATACACTGTATATCAGGTATTATTGGGGGTGGGGTAGTTGACCAAGTACTCATAATGAATACACTGTATGTCAGGTACTACTGGGGCTGGGGTAGTTGACCAAGTACTCATAATGAATACACTGTATGTCAGGTACTACTGTGGCTGGGGTAGTTGAGGGTAGTTGGCCAAGTACTCATAATGAATACACTGTACATCAGGTACTACTGGGGGTGGGGTAGTTGAGGGTAGTTGACCAAGTACTCATAATGAATACACTGTATGTCAGGTACTACTGTGGCTGGGGTAGTTGAGGGTAGTTGGCCAAGTACTCATAATGAATACACTGTATGTCAGGTACTACTGGGGGTGGGGTAACTGAGGGTAGTTGGTCAAGTACTCATAATGAATACACTGTATATCAGGTACTACTGGGGGTGGGGTAGTTGAGGGTAGTTGGTCAAGTACTCATAATGAATACACTGTATATCAGGTACTACTGGGGGTGGGGTACTTGAGGGTAGTTGGTCAAGTACTCATAATGAATACACTGTATGTCAGGTACTACTGGGGGTGGGGTAGTTGAGGGTAGTTGGTCAAGTACTCATAATGAACACACTGTATGTCAGGTACTACTGGGGGTGGGGTAGTTGAGGGTAGTTGGTCAAGTACTCATAATGAACACACTGTATGTCAGGTACTACTGGGGGTGGGGTAGTTGAGGGTAGTTGGTAAAGTACTCATAATGAATACACTGTATGTCAGGTACTACTGGGGGTGGGGTAGTTGAGGGTAGTTGGCCAAGTACTCAAAATGAATACACTGTATGTCAGGTACTACTGGGGGTGGGGTAGTTGAGGGTAGTTGGCCAAGTACTCAAAATGAATACACTGTATATCAGGTACTACTGGGGGTGGGGTAGTTGAGTGTAGTTGGCAAAGTACTCAAAATGAATACACTGTATATCAGGTACATTCCTTCTCCATTACCTCACTATCACAAAAAAACACTTTATTAAACAGTCTGTCTACTTCACCAAAAAATTATTTATTGCCTAGTCTAAAGTGGAAATAAAAAATAAAATAAAAATCGGCATAAAAAATAATAAGCACCAATAATTAGTTGCCCAGTTGCCATGCACAAAGTACATAAATATCTGTATTGATCTCAAGCTAAATCACACTTCATATACCAGCACGTAAATTTACATATCTAATACATGTGATTCACTAGGTTTATTTCATATGCAATCAGTTTCTAAATTATATGGCTTTGTAAAAAGATCTAACATGCTAACTAACACAAATGATCAATTTCTGTGATGCTAGTACACCACACTCCTTGAAAAAGCACCCAGCACTATAGTTTTTCAATGACCAGTCTTTTAAATATAGTAAGCCTGCATGGAAACAAACTCGACAAATAAGAACACACTTCAGCTTTGCAAGTCTAAACCTGCATATTATACAGCATGAACGCAGATACTGATAAAACACAAGTTTCAAAAAAGAAACAAAAATCTTTATTCAGATAGCTCTGTCCATCTTGCAAACAAAAAAACATTCATCTTTAATTTTAAAAATAATTAGTTAAAAACCAGTCAAACAATATGTAGACAAGCACTGTTGTTTATTTGACCTCTGACCTATATTAATAGATATGCAAGTAATGTTGACTATATTTGCATATAATATGAAGCACGTGTCCAATCAACTCTATAGACAAGCCGGCTGTTCTTATCTACAACCCAAAAACTTTGGATGCAGTTCATATTTGGAATGTTGGAAATATAAGCCTCTAAGCTTATTGTATTTTTGTAAACAAAAATTGTTAAAAATATTTGTGATATCAAGTGGTATCTTTCATCTACATTTGTTGGAATTTAAGATTATAAACAACCCAGGTATGTGAAATTTGATATTACTTCAATTTGCACTTTTTAAAATATTTGTATTATTTTTAATATTTAACCAACATTTTTGTCAGCATTAATCAGTCATTATTAAATATAATTTTGTTACTGAATTAAGCATTTTTGTTTCCGCTGATGCAACTGATGCATTTATGTATTAACTGGCTTGACTCAGTTGAGGTAGGCCACTGAATAAATGATTTATTACGTCTATTAAGTATTATTATTCAATTAATTTTGCGATCTATTTTATACCTCCTGCATCATCTATAAAAGTAGCGTATAGTATAGGAATGTTGTATTGACCTAGATAATAACAACCTGGGTTCGATCATTTGACGTGACCAGACATGTTTTTTAGCAAAGGTATTGATTGGTATGTCAATTGACAGTGGTGAAATAGCCCATCGAGAGTAACAAACGAGCACTTGCTAATTATCATCATGCATAAATCTTTTTTAGATGTTATTTTTAAACGGATTGAGTGTTATCTAATAACTCGCGCACCTGGGAGTGCTTTTAGATGAACCATTCCAATGACAGCGATTGACTTTTGCTTAAAAATACCGACAAACTTCTCCATGCACGAGGCCATTTTGGTACACGTGACGTCGTCAAGTGGGAGGCGTCCTTATCGACCAATCAAATCCAAGAATGTGTTGTCATGCGTGGAAAACCCCGGAAACGACAATACTGCACGTTGTTACAAGAAAGTTTAATGTTTACATTTTATTTTTGAGTTATGTGTCAGTTTTTGTATACCGCTAATATACATCACTAAGCTGATTGTGTTCAGCATTTATTTGTCTTCAATTTGACATGCAGCAATCGAAATGTTTTTATCGATGTTCTGTATTTTTCAACTTTCTTCACACTGTCCCCCGATTGTTTACATTTTTTGTTAACAAATAGGACTGTGTATCTGACGGATAGACCATCGTTCTAAGTTGGAAAATCGCTGCTTAATTCGACCATTATAAAAAATCAACAACCAGGTATAGAGTACGAACATTTTACAAGAATTTAATTTAATTTTCCCGTTAATAATTGTGTTTCGCGCCGTAAAATCGGAAGTCGGCCCACCGTTTGACGTTTTGATCGGAGACCTCCGAAAGTTTATCCTGTATGTATTATTTTCTAACTGTTTTTTCCTGTTTGAATACTGTTTTAGTTAGTTATTAAATATCAATGTATTAAATAAATTTAAGAATCTTTAGTCTTTTCTTATACTTTATGGTTGCGGACTTGATTACAGTAAATTGGCGGGATCTGACAGCTCGGGTCATTTGTAGGCTGGCAGGACTGCCACACGGACGTATCTTTAGGTAGCTCCAGATCTTTTCCATGTGATAGCTTCTGGTTATATCTGCTTTATGACGTGATATTCTAGTTTATAGGGGAAAATACATATGATTATTTGACATCTCTGACTTGCATTCCATCATAAGTAGCTAAATATGTGGATTTTGTTAACTATGCGCGGACATCCTCGGTTGCACTTGAATGCACTTTGCCGCGGACTTGCTTAAGGTGGGACCGCGCCTTCTTTTACTGTGTTTAAAAAGTTCTTTTTTCGAGTTACTGTTAAACATTCTTCCACTAAGATATGCTATTTTAATGTTTCTTTATCAAATGAGATAGCCAGTGTTTTATGAACGATTTCCGACTGTTCAGAGCAAGTGAATCAAAATGGTCTTATTTACATTTCAGTAAAGTCGGGATCATGTCCAGAAAAAGGTGAGTTTATTTTTCTTATTTTATTCACTATTTTCGTGTTTTATGTGTTCGGATTATTTTTTTAATGACACTATCCCGAGTGCCTAGGCACATCACCCGCGCTGTGTTCTGTGCTAAACCCCTCCCTGAAAGTTGGTCTGTTTTTTTTCCTTCGCAGTGCACGACTGCAAAGTCGGTCGAAACAACTTGAACCCGAGACAGTTACACGACCAATCATATGCAGAAAACGAAAGGCAATGGAGGTAAATAATCTTTCTTCTGTTAATTTTTATATTTTGCGATTATTTTGTGCTTGTTTTACTATTAAATAAAGCTTAATGTTTTTCGCAGACCCTCCCTCTTTGTTTGCCTCAGTGACCCAGTGCGCCCGGATCGGGAGATCGCACATCGCTGACATGACTTTTTAGACGTTGAATTTTTATAAATTATGTTTCAGGACGATGACTTAGAGATTGAAGTTGCCAAACGAAGACAACAATTCAAAATACAAGTAAGTGACATAGTTATTTCTTTGTAAAAACTTCAGACGTTGTGTTTTCGATTGGCGCCATGTCACGATATGCACTACGGTTATCACATTATTTTTAAATCGCGGGAAATATTAGAATCGTTGTTATTGTGTACCAAAATGTCTTTTTCACACTTTTTTAAATATATGTTAACTTTCTGCAGATGCCCATTGCATATGCATACATATTTATAATTTTAAAATAGATTTTTAAAATAAAAAAAATTCTCAACATTATCACCAGTTCAGCCATTTTGGATAAGTCATTAATATTCATGAGAAGTGGAAACTGGAACATATTTATTTTTTATTTTTAAAAATTCTGTTAAGTCATTTTTAAAATAGTAAATGTATATAGTGATCAATTTTCATTATACAACAAATGTGGTTACTTACTGAACTTCGGTCATAACAAGATATAGAAAATTTGCATATGCTCTTACCAAGTTTATGGGCATATTTCGTGCATCTACAAGTAACAAATCTCTACCTGGTTTCAAAATCTCTTTTAAAAATATATTAACACCCCTCCATTATGCTTGCTTGTTCTGGAAATGATTGGTAGTCCTCAGAAGGTAGCCTAGGGGAGGGGTAAGTGCTGGACTAGTTCTGGGTGAGCAGAAAAGTTCGCCAAATTGTCTGTTAAACTTAAATATTGCAGAAACGGTTATTTTATAACAAAATATCAATTATTACATTGAATTATTTTGCCAAATGAAAATAAAATTTGTGTTATTTTTAAAATTTGCAATTGCCAAATTTGGCGAGTGCCAGAGCTATCCCTGGGTAAGAGCTTTAACAAATGGCTTGTTGGCGTGATGGTAAAAGTTAGTTGTAATGTAATAGTCCTTTGTGATTTTAATTACATTATTCAAATTTAGAATTTCTGTTTAGCCAGACACTAGTAAATTAATTAGCAGTATATATGAGCAAATACGATGTCTTTTTTGTCAAAATAATAGCCAGTTATTTATTGAAGATCGATTACAGATATTATGTGTGTTTAGAATTAGTGATTTGAGAGAGATGTACATTTTAGTCTATTAAAATACATACAAGTCTGCCTTTGACAATTATTCAGAATATTAAACTGATGTCATGTTAAAAGGAAAACTGGTAAAACTTACCAAGATTTTGTTGTTGTAATGTATATAAGATAAAAATTAAGATTTATATCATTAATATTATAAATGCAATATTATCTCGAATCATTTTACTACCATTATATAACAACATCTGCCAATGCTGCCTGCATATGTATATTGCAGATCTATTTGCAGGCATATGTTTGTATTTTGGGCCACAGGCCTTTTTACTTAATAACGTCTGTCTGTCTTTTTTATATATATAAAACAGGATGATATTTTATTTATTGCATTTTTTTTAACCCTTGAAATTTGCAATTTAAGCTCTGCCAATGTTAAAAACTGAACATTGCCGTATTTTAGGACTTACATTTACTTTGTTACTCTTTGCATTAAATTGCTGTAGCTGGATGATTTTTTATGGGTGCTGATTGGCTTGTTTATTATAGCAGTACATTAGCCTGGTCAATTGTTCAGTGCACACTGTTTACATAATCTATTAATAGTGTGTTCCCCATGCTAATGCTAATTGGCTTAGCATTCCTGTAGCCATTACCTTTATTCCATTAATAGCCTAAGTGGGATAATATACCTGTCTTAACTGGGTGGAGTTTGTGTACTGGGTGCCAGTGTTAGATCTGACCGGTGAGCCAGTTTCAGTATTTCAGGGAGTGTTTAAACAGCCCGTAATAAAAACATTGTATATTTAGATTTTCAGTCGCCTCCAAAATTATCTGATAGTAATATAATATTATAAATAATGTAATTTGTAGAAAACATCAAGATTATATAGTGGTGGGGGGGGGGAATGGGGGGACAAATGAACAAACCCAGTATAATAATAAAAAAATGTTTAATGCAGCAAATAAAGAGGCGTTTGGATATATTTGAAGTGAATGGGAATAGGCCTTTTTTTTTTTTCCTTTTTTTTTTTCACTACTTTGATTTCTGATTATAAAGTATCCACCATCAGGGTTTCTGCCAGAGGGTAAAGCAGGTGGGGGTTTTTAAGTTACCTTTTGACAAAATTAATGACTCTTATCATTACTGTATGATTTTCTTAACCCTAACCCTAAACGTAACCCATTTTCTTTCTGGGAAAGGCTCCCCATACCTCCTGTTGACTGGTTGCATCCAATTCCATCACACCATACTAAAAAATTTCTGGCAGAAACACTGAACACCTACTTATAATTATAATGGATTGGTTGGTGCAAACCGATTATAGCCAAATCGGCAATGATGGAATTCCAACCGATTCCCAACAGTAGTAGTCAGTTGTAGAGCAGTCGTAACCTAGCATCATTACATTGACTAGGTTTATAAATTAGCATACCTTGTGTGAAGTACAATGTTTTGTTTCATGCCCTTCTGTTTATAAGAACCTGGGTCGATATTTTCGAAAGCTATCGTAAAGCTTCAAACATCCCTACACTGATTTAGGGGCGGGATATAGCCCAGTGGTAAAGCGTTCGCTTGATGTGCAGTTGGTCTGGGATCGATCCCCGTAGGTGGGCCCATTGGGCTATTTCTCGCTCCAGCCAGTGCACCATGACTGGTATATCAACGGCGGTGGTATGTGTTATCCTGTCTGTTGGATAGTGCATATAAAAAGATCCCTTGCTGCTAATCAAAAAGAGTAGCCCATGAAATTGCAACAGCGGGCTTCCTCTCAATATCTGTGGTCCTTAACCATATGTCTGATGCCATATAACTGTAAATAAAATAAAACGTTTCCTTCCCTAGACTGATTTTGAAAAAGAGGACTGGGAACCATGAACATTATATTTTTAAATGTCTCATTTCTGTAATGATACAATACAGTGATGAGATTTTGTATTATAACTGAGATACGACCCCAAAATAACTGCAAACATACATTTTCAGCCGTCTACATTGTGACCATTGTTTTAATTTGGCAACTATATATATATATATATATATATATATATATATACACGTGTATATATATACTATCTACATAAAAATACAAATAGGCACCATCTGACTCTTAGATGGGAAAGTTAACGTAGAGGGCTGATTTTATTTACTCTAAAAGGTACAGGTATTTTAAACAAAACAAATAAACCACCTCAGTATTTAAATTCTTGATTTTATTTCTTACCACCCCCCCATAAAAAAAAAAACATTCCTGTTTTTGTCTGATAAAATAGCTAATGAGTCACCTTCTAGTTTTTAAGACCCAAGTTGCGAAAAATTAAAAACTTATTTGTCCAAATATTATCTTCATCTGTGACCATTTGAATATTTGTTGAACTTCCATCCACCTTTAGGGACAGCCGTTGAGATGACTGCAGTGTTTGTTTACATGGTGCCTGTATGTAGATGTGTAATGGTCATGGCTGTACATGTGTTTGTGGGTGTTAAAAAGGATGTCTTCTGTAACAGAAGTGGGCCGCCTCACTGTGTGACCTTGTTTTCACCTCTGGCTGAACCAGCTTTCCGTTGCAGATCTCATATATATATATTTCTAAAACAGACTTGTAGACATGCCACATTTCTATGTGGGTGTAGCAGGGAGTAGATGGGGGGGGGGGGGGGGTAGTCTCATGACTGGATAATGTATAGCAGATTGAGTACTTGTGGGGTAGGGGTGGCCGTCTCAGACTTGTTCTCGTTTTATAGTGGGAACATGTATGTAACACCAGGTTCTTTCTAAATTAGATCTTTCTGTGACTGTTGACTGGATGCTGTAATGGACTGTAGGATAGATTTACTGTTATTTCCCATTCTAACCAGTGTTTCACAGTTCGTACATGTATATCACTTGAGAGGAGTGGTTCCCTCCTATACGTGTATTTGTGAACATGAAAGAGACTGGAATGTGCTCGTCTGCTCACCTGTCACAAATGACTACATGTACCTGGCACTTTGGCTAATTTACATATTTTGAAACAGTTGTTGCATTCATGACAGATCTATACATGTAAACAATGCTTTCATCTGATACGTTGTAATTTGTAAAGTTTACAAAATGACTCTACCTGGATTTCTCCTTTCATTTATTATAATAGTTGTTAACACAGGTCTAGTATTAAAAAAAAAAAAAAAAAGTTAGTTTGTTTTGTTTAACAACACCACTAGAGCACATTGATTAATTAATAATCGGTAATTTTGGCATATAGTAGAGAAAACCTGCTACATTTTTCCATGACTAGCAAGGTATCTTATATGCACCATGCCACAGACAGGATAGCACATACCACGTCCTTTGATACACCAGTCATGGTGCAGTATTTTAAAATGTCTTATCTGCAATGGTGCAATATTGTTTACATTGTTAACAAACTGCAATCTCTCTCTTTCTTTACTGTTCTCTCTTTGACACTGAGAAGTTATTTTATACATTTGATTCCTTATTCTTGAACTAGATTTGTAATATTTAAAAACAAAATTGTCAAAAATGTCTTCTAATTTGGTGAACATGCTTTTGTTATTGCTTGTCTAAAACTCGACGTTTATGTGATGATTCATGTTATTAAACTGACATAACTCGTGTAATTTATTGGTCATGTTCACATTGGAATCATTACATTTCATTCATTAAGTACTGCAGTTTTGAAAGGTCAAATTTTGATCTCAGAATGTTGCAGCTAATATATTAATAAGAACAATTGATATGAAATGTTATATAAATATATGTAAATGTAAGAATGGGGTAAGCAACAAAAATAATATCCACTATTTAGGGGAAGATTTAATAAATAACTCTTATTCAAGTTGATACTTTAGTCTGAATGAGAAAAATATTGCATTCCATGCCCAACTGGCACCTGTATGCTATGTATATCCCTTATTTTGACGGATTATTGAAAGTTTTTTAAAAGAAAAACAAATTATGTTACACTTACAGACCCATATTTCCATTGTATCAGACATACTCAGCTGATTACTTGACAGTAACTGTCAAATAATGTAACTAACATCATTTTCACTTTGTATTTAGAGCTCTTTAGCCCATGTCCATATATATTTATATAAATGGAATAATGGCATAGAGATCACATTTCATTTTTCATTTGTATCGACATAAAGAGCTTTAAATACAAAGCAAGAACTTTTTTTTCCCTGTAAAGTACAAATAGACCATAATTTTTTTTATTTCTTTGTAACAAAATGTCAATTATTACATGACATTATTTTTCAAAATTAAAATAAAATTTGCAGATTTTTTGTTTGTTTTTTAATTAGAAGTTAGCCCATTGGCAAATATCAGAATTAGCACATTTAATGTTTAAATATTAGCAGGGCTGTATACATGTAGATATTATTGTTTATTGCATATTTCAAATTTATTTTCATTAAAAAATAACTTTATTGCATTTCTGAAGATTTTGGAAAACAAAAATAATGTGGTTATGTATACATACAGGTGTTGACTGGAGTGTCAGACATTTGTCCTTTTTTATGTTAGATTTTAGCATCTGAATATCTTATTCCAGTGTGTTCTGAATAGAATTTCAATCTTTGTGATCTGTTTCCTAAAATATCTCTTTACTAAAGGAATTTTAGATCTGCTGAATTCCCATTTAGCCTGGCACTCTGGCAGATGTGCTGGATTGTCTATATATAACACTGACATCACAAGAAAAGGGCAGCAGTGGCCCCAAAGGACCCATAGGGTTCACCTGTATGCAAATGAGTGAGGTCGGCTGCATTGGGTTCCCTGCAATGACTGGTGATCAAAGCTATTCTTTTTTAAAGGGAATTATTAGCCTGTCGCGTGCCGCTATTGTTGTCGGTCTCTTTGGACCGCTATTGTTCTTTTTTCTAACAGTACACTCCCGATTATTATTACCCATCAGGTTTTAATAGAGTATTTTGTGGCAAAGATAACTGAATATCGCTCCAGATGCTGTTTGAGTGTGGGGCCGGTGTGTGTGTGGAAGTATTTACTTGGCGTGTGCCGGGGCTTGAGACTTTATCAGCTGTTGAGGAATCCCACTAAACACAATGTGTTCTATGGGGTTCATTCACCCATTTGCCAGATGTCACGGGAATTAACTTTCTGGTCTAGGTGTGCAGGCCCCCCTTCCATAAACAGCTGACTGGGATGCAGAATACATCTGCTCCTGTAGGGGTTATTCGTGGACCAATCAATATTTCATGAATTTGCCTTAAAATGTCAAAATTGGTATTTTTAGCCCTTACGTTCATTTTCAAAATGAAATCAATAATTTATAAACGTCTCTAAATGTGCCGTATTATGCTAATTGTTGCCCGATTCAAAAGGCAAAAATAACCTTTAACACAGACTGTAACATGAAATTTTAATTCCAAAGGTTATTCGAGTTTCTTGATAATAATGAAGTGTGAAAAATGGGGCTTTAGTATTTAAGCACTTTGTTTCCATGGATACTATGATAAAGAAGAACAATCATAACCTAATCATCTTATTCTATTTTTCATTTTCTTTTCTTCCATTACAATTTTTTTTGGCTGTTTTATAAAGGATATATAAAGTTTATTAATCAAATTTAAATAGTTTTCAAGCTTTATCAAGTTTGATATACATGACATTTTATTTATTAACCAATGTTAAACAGATTTTGTGTTCCTCATGAAAGCTTGGTTTATACATGATAATTAATTAGAATTGGTTACTGTCTAATTAATAGAAACATTTAAAGTCATATTGCCAAATTTATTATACTTTTTAAAGTTGCTGAACAATGAAACCACCACTTCCCCTTGCCTCATTTTTCTTGATCACTCCAGCTGGCATGTAAATTGTAGATGTAAGAATAATTGAAGTGAAAGGTTACAGTTAACTCATTAGAGCGCGAGTTTATCCAATATTGTGCAAGACTGGTGCTGTACATAGGGAAACGTGTGATAAGGTTACACATTCCACACCATGGACACTTGATAGTGTTTCACACCACAACAATCTACACTTCCTTCAATCAGAGCTATTCAGCCGTAAGTACTCAAATAGTTACAGTAAGAGGCCAAATGTCTTCATAGTATCATACAGTCAATCAATCAATCAATATTTTTATTGTGCAAAATGATCAAGTAGATGTAGGACTGACTATATAGAGGATATTTCATGTTTTTTGTCAAATATGATTTATATCTCATCGAGTGAAGTTTGCAGTCCTATCCCAAGAGTTGTACAAGCGCGACAAGTATGATGTGATTGCAAACTTCACAAGATGAGATATAAATCATATTTGACAAAAACATGAAATTTTCTATTTATTATATAACTTTTGGCAATTTATCTTTATTTTTTAAATGCCAGCAGCAAAATAGTTTCGGCTTTCTTACAGTGAAGATGACACTTTTATTTCACTGATATTTTAAGATATTTTACTAAATGTTATATAATTTAAAAAATATGTAACATAAGCATGTTGCAGGATATAGACATTTAACATGGAATATTAATTGTTTACATTCATTTAACAATGTGTATACGTTGTAGCATAAGTAAGAAACTTTCTCTAGTGGGTGTTAAATGGCTAAAAGTATGTCATCTTTCTAAATGGGTCATTTTTCTATTCTTCCATGTTTTGCCAAATTATATCTTGTTTACCGATTGGTTTGTTTTTAAAGACCTCGTGATCACTATTCTAAATTATATATAATACAAATATACTTGTATTAAGCAACCACGTGTCTTAAGTGGCCATTCTCTTATACACTTAACGGGTGTCTGCTTAACCCAGGTTTATCTCTTTACTTCCAATATGGCATAACTGGAAGTCTACAGCAAGCTGAATTTTCATTGGATGAGAGGCCATGATGCAATCTTCCTTTATACCAAATTACATTCTGATTGGCTAAAAGAATGCAGGCTCTAACAATAGATCACTAGGAAAGCTTTGTGGGTTTAATAGATTTCACATAATGAGATTTTCTGTCAGTGTCTGCACAGAATTAAACCTGATTGTCACTTTCATCCAATGTTGGGTCATATTTCAAGGGAAGTGAAATTAACATTATGAAAACCACATGTGAATGGAGGGGCTTAAACAGTGAGATATTTATATAGCCCTCCAGTAAAGTGATTAGACCCTAGCTTCTAATGTCATTTGGAATTCAGGTATGCCTGGATTTCTAATGATTCTTGGCCACCCTGTTTGATATAAAAAGATATCAATTTCAGTCTCAAAGCCATTTGTTATTTTACTTAAAACTGGTGACTGTTACCAGTTACGATTATTCATTTCTTCATTTCTTTTATTGTGCAATATTTATATACTTTGGTTTTTAAGCTAAGCAAAAAGTGTAGTAATTAATTGAACATATTTTATCCTCTATTGCTCTATATTTACTTAGCAATGGCTTTTTCTTTTTTCTGGCAGCAGTAACTTTTGCATTTAGCTTAACAGTAAATTTTCGCATTTAGCTCCATTTTCTGGCAAACTGTAAGTCCTAGATCAATACAACCTGCTTTATAGTTGCACCAGATGTTCATAACAATGTATTCCATTTTTTTAAAATAAAAAAAATAAAATTACAATTTTGATTTAATTTAATTTAATTTAATGAAAGTTTTTTTAATTATTATTATTTTTGTCATGCAATGAGATGAATAAGCATAGATATAACTATTTCGTTTTTGGTAGGTGATATTTAATTCACCAACTTCTTAGTGAAACAAAAACTCAGGATAAATTTATAAGATATTGTTATTAAAGGTACTAGGTCTTATTGGTGTGGTATTTTTGTTTAAAACTCAGTTTCTTGGTTGGAATTTTAATCTTTAATCTAGTCATGTAATTTTTATATCTGGATGTAGTCACTTTTAAATTCATCTGGTACTCTAACCCAAATTTTTCAAAATGTATTTGGAGATGAGTTCTGATTGTAACACAATCTTATCATTCAATGGGATCTATTTCCAAAAACCTGATATATGTACTTGTATCATCAAAATTATAGCATCTGCCAAATGGTCACATTAAAACATTGTTTTGAGAACAAATGACCAGCTACATGTTTTTTTTTTTTTTTTTTTTTTTAAAGAAAGTTTACTTTTTGTTTAATGACACCACTAGAGCACATTGATTTATTTGACGTTGAATTAGTTTTTTCTGGAACACTAATTAAATTATTTTTGGCATTTATGCTTTTTATTATTTTGAAAATGTATTATTATTTATTTATTTTTATAGCTTTTTGGACAAATCAAATTGAGATGAATAATTGATAAATATGTGTTGCCTTCATGGTGTTTGACAGTTAGTGATTATGCACTGTTTGACAGCTTTATAGGGTGCAACCTATTGCCAGTTTAAGCCTCAGTTGTAACCTTGCACTCAAGACAAAGGTGTGAGGTGCTCAAAACAATGGGGAGGAAATGTGGATTATGGACAAAAGCTACTGTATCTCAGTAACTGTAAGATGACCCCTCTGGGGAAAAGGGGCCACATGGGGCTTTGTTTGACCATTGCATCAAAGGGTCCACATGGGTGTTTTGTCTGGGGACAGGAAGAACAGTGTAGGAGAAAAGAAATGTGTGAATGTCATTTATAACTGGGATAAAACTAATTTAAGGCTGGCTGACTGACTGGTTACAACCAATATTTTTATAGCGGATCCAGTTTTCAGGTTAGGGAGATGAGAATTGACCTTGAGAATTAAGCTGTCTGCCCACTTCAGCATTAAAGCTGCCTGTATTTTAGCGCAGGTGTGATCATAGTATCGCCTTGATGTTAAAATAGTATCTTATTGCAAGTTTAAATTACTAAAAAAAAATGCAGACATTTAAATTATAAACTCTGTGATGTAATTTTATGTTTGCCAAATCATGAATTCATATTTGGTACCAACAATGTCATTGATTATGAAGCATTAACGTTGACAGGTCAACAGATATTTCTCGCGCCATCGTTTTGGTTTTGTAGATATAAATATAACAAAAATGTACAATATTTTGTTCAACCCAGTAATATGCATCAGTAATCTTCAAAGAAAAAATTTCAATGGTAATTGTCTGTCATTTACCTTACATTGTCAATAAGAGAAAAAATATTTTACCCATTAGAGTAACCATTTGGGTAATAGGCAGACAGAAATATGTCTGTGTGTGTTATACAAATCCAAAATACACTAAAATTTAATTTTTATCTTTTAAAGCACAAGTGTGCAAACCATACACTAAGGGGTGGTTGTGGTTAAAGTATTGGGGTCTAGAATCAGAATCAAAATCAAAATATGTACTAAAAATGGTTAAATGAAAAAATAAAAGGAAAATGTTTGTAAATGAAGGAGAAGATGAAATGAAATAAATAATTTAAAACAGATTAACTTTTCTGTCTGTGTGTTAAAAGGAAGTCTGGATGAACCGACGGTTTATTGTTGACACTTGTAGCAGTCAGACATTCTCATTGGTCAGCTGTTCTTGATGTACCGATATTTCACGCTTCAGTGACCTGGCCAGAGGGAGGACAATGGAATGGCTGAAGATCAAAGGATCTCCCATCATCAGTGAAGTGTACACAAGTTACTGTTACCCTACTTGTACGCGGCTATACTTCATCTGACCGACACCATGACACTGGGCGCGCACAGAATAAACACACTTTATGGGATGTCGGTCATAATGCTTATGGTATAAACCATCATTGGATTCCACTTTTTGGGCTTCAGTTATTTTGCTGAATAATTTTGTTTTCCAGTAATTTAGTTTTAGTTTTAGTTTTTTGAACTGTTGAGACCAGTGCTAATGAATTTGTCTTTTGAACCATGCACTGAACTTTAATAGATATTCTGGAATTAAGTATTATGGGATTTCAGACCTGTTTTCAAAAGGAAAACAAACCCCCCACATTACCACCACCACCACCATCACACATCCTTCCCTACAGAAGAAGTAATGATGCCATGTGAATTGTTATAAAGTATGTAAAAGTTACCAGAATTTGTAATTTCATTGTCAATGGTCATACAACATGTGTGCCACACACAGACACATACATTCACTCACACACAAACACACGGAGAGAGAAAGATACCTACACACACAAATGTATTTATGTAATAGTTGAGATTGGGTAAGTAGAAGTTTAATGGAATAATTTTTCTGAGACTGGTATGGTAATATTAATTAATATGTTAACTTTTTATCTCAGGTGATTTTCGTACCTATTGCATCGATTATCAAAACTATAATGTGAATACTGACTGCATGTAGGTATTTTGTACTAGTTCAAAGTCGTGTGTTAATTAACACTATCCAAACAGCAGTAATGTCATTAACAAATGACAGGTAGCAAATTTCTATGACCTATTTTATATATATATTTTAAATCTGCATATTAATAAAGCAGAAGGGTGGGGCATAGCCCAGTGGTAAAGTGCTCATCTGATAGGTTTAGGATCTATCTATTAGGCCTATTTCTCGTTCCAGCCAGTGCACCCCAACTGGTATAACAAAGGCCATGGTATGTGTTATCCTTTCTGTGGGAGGGTGCATATAAAATATCCCTTGCTACTTATGGATGACGTTTCCTTTCTAAGGCTATATTTCAAAATTACCAAATGTTTCACATTCAATAGCCGATGATTAATAAATCAGTGTTCTCTAGTGGTGTCATTAAACAAAACAGTTTCAGTTGCTTAGTTTCAATGAATTAAAATGTAACAAATTGCTAAATGTACAGTTGAGCCTCATTGAAAATAATTTTGTGTTGGCTAATTTTTACATATATATTAGACTCAAGAGTATTTTTGAATAATAAATTATTGAAAAGTGGTTATTTTAAAGAAACTTTTATTACCCAAATACTAAATGTTGTGGCCATTGTATAAAAATTAGCATGTGATCCCCTGCAGAGTTGAAAGAAGACTACTGAGGAGGATATTCACAATTGTTGTGAAGAGAAACAGGATGAGTGGGGTACCATACTGATCTTGCTTTACTTTATTCGGAGAAAATCTCCAGCAGAGGCTTGAAGTTCCCATTCTGCATCACGCAACAATGAAACCCCCAAGTCAGAAGGCATTGTAACAAGTGTCTAATCACTTCTAATCAACTCCAGGCTTTGGGAACTCTCCTCTCTCTGGAGGTATGAATCTTTGTCATTCAATGTCTACTAAATCCTACCTCCCACTCCAGGAGAGCTCAGCAGCAGCTTGTTGTTGCATAGGGGGGTCCCTGGTCCAGCCAATGGGAGGAGGGCTCATTAGTGTCAGAGGCAAGGTGGTCACACTTTGTTGAGTAATCTCCCTTGAAGGTGTTGTCTGTTGTGTGCTGGACAACTGTGGTCAGATGTTAAAAGCAGTTTGCTCCAGCCAGTGTTGGGTTCATGTCCACAGGTCAGGTCACTGGTTAACGTTGATGGTTCCAGTACTTACACACATCTTGTTGTCAGTAGATGGTAGTTTGTGAATCAGTTTAAAACAAAGGATATTGTACGGATGGTTTTTGAGTTGATGAAGCGACGTAGAAACATGGTGTACTGCAGAACTGATTCCCTTAGTCCCGACAGAGAGGTACGTTTATTATCAAAGTTATACTTTTTTTTCTTCTTCTAACGTTTCCCTTTTTTTTCCCCCAATCATGTTTTTCCCCCCAATCATTTCTTCTACTTTTTGTTTCTCCATTTCTTTCAGAAAACGATTTCAAAAGTTATTACATCACATTGTCCTTTAATTATCACATGTCGATAGTTATTTATAAAGCAGAAGAAACAACATTATAAGTTTGTTATATGGCTGTAAGATAAATGGAAGTATTTTTTGTCTGTATGTCAGTAATATCTGTAAATTGTGGCTACATTGGTTGGAAACCCAGTTGTATTTAAGCACTGGTTACATGTGTTATTGTTTTTGGTAGCAGTTTTTGCACTTTATTTAATATTTATTTGTTGAAAGACCTTCAGGTTTTTGAGTGACTTGATCATTGGAGACTCGGAAGTGTAAAACTTCTTTAACATAATCAAAATTGATTATACAAAGATACATCAAAAGTAGGGCTAGAGTAATTAATCATATCATTGATCTGGTTATAAAAAATATCACTCCTGATTGATTACCAAATATACACATATGATATACTGTATAATGTACTCAAAAGTAGCGATTCTCTGTATTGCTGCCTTTCCCATCGCCTACACATGTACTTTTATGTTGACAATTGTAAACTGCATAGTTGTCTCAAACCCCCTCCCCCTCCCCCTCCACACACATATACACTTTTTACAAAATTTATATTCTGCCACACTATCTACCCCAACACTTGCAGCATTCGCTCTGCCACACCACCCACCCACAAACTTGCAGCATCCACTCTGCCACACCACCCACCCCCACACTTGCAGCATCCACTCTGCCACACCACTAACCCCCACACTTGCAACATCGGCTCTGCCACACCATCCACCCCTAGAACGGCCAAGTTCCACTGAATGACTGGTGTTATTGTCAAGGAATAGTATGCTAGACCATCCACCACATCTCGGTCAAGGACTGGGGAACTGATGTCCATCATATCCTCTCTATGTCTCTCTCTCTCTCTCTTACTCTCACTCTCTTACTCTCACTCTCACTCTCACTCTCTCTCACACACTCTCTTCCCCCCCCCCCCCCTTCTCTCTCTCTCTCTCTCTCTCTCTCTCTCTCTCTCTCTCTCTCTCTCTCTCTCTCTCTCTCGTGTGTCTCCTCCCCCCTTCCCACCATGACCTGTATCTTGGCCTCCTTTCCACCCAACTGCTTGATCCACCCACAAGAAAAGCTGTAAAGTTTAACATCAGCCACTTGTTGAGCGTAAACAGCCATCACCAACAGAAAAGCATGGAGCTCAACTTTCAGATTTCTATCTGCCTCCCACGCCATCTAACCTTGTTAATGCTCTCTTTTGTCACAGAATAGGCAGTTAGAATAACTCAACTGACCCTCTGACCTTGGCAGTATCTGGGTATTTTATTCTAATGCATACTGTATGCATGGAAAAAAAACCCTAAAAAGTGTTTAGTCACACAATAGAATGTAGACATACAGGTGTCTAGCACCGCCATGTAAATGTCCTTGAGATTAGAGCAATTCAGATAAAACAAAAATAGTCTTGAAATTTTCATTATGTATTTTATATAGTGTATTCAAATACATAATATAGTATGTGTTGAATATTAGTTTTTATTGCATAATGAGAAAATGTTGCTTTCTCCAATCTGATCAAAAGTGATATTGCACGCAGAGATTTTATTATGTAATCAAACCCTTATTGACCATACTTAGGTTGGCCTCTGTCAGTATCAATTTCAAGGGTTTATAAAACCTGACATTACCCTCACTGATGGTCAATATAAATAATTAATTCTTGAAAGGTGTATGAGATCAGGATGTAACTCAGTGGTAGAAAAAAAGAAAGAAATGTTTTATTTAACGATGCACTAAGCACATTTTATTTACGGTTATATGGCATCAGACATCGTGAAGGACCACACAGATATTGAGAGAGGAAACCCACTGTCACCACTTAATAAGCTATTCTTTCTGATTAGCAGCTTGGGATCTTTTATATGCACCATCCCACAGACAGGGTAGTACATACCACGGCCTTTGATATACCAGTCATGGTGCACTGGCTGGAACGAGAAATAGCCCAATGGGTCCACCGACGGGGATCGATCCCACACCGACCGCGCATCGAGCAAGCGATGTATCACTGGGCTACATGCCACCCCCTCAGTGATCAAACACTCATCTGAGATGCAATAGGTCAAGGGATCGATTGCCCTCTGTGGATTCCTTGGCACATTTTTAGCCATCCCAATTGCTGTTGGGATGTTTGAACCAGACTAATATCCCATGGGGAATATGCCAGTTATAGGTCAGGCTAAGTATTCTTAAAAGAGAAAACAAAATTCAAATTTTCGCCAGTTTTGTATATATATTTTGTTGTGTTGTGTTTTCCAGAATCAATGGATACCAATATCTGAAGACTCATCGGTGACGTCGTGTTCCATCATCCCAAACAAACCGTCGTGTACCGTGACGGAAAAACAGCAGACATCTACGACAGAATTCCCCATTGGAGCCAAGTTCCGATTTCAAAACTTTTTCACGAATGTCACCTCGCGGTTATCTCCGTTGCCCCGGTTCAGCTGGGCGGACTCTAAGGAGGTGTGGCAGCTAATGCTGAAGAAGGAGGTGATGTACGTGCGAGACTCCAGCATGTTCGTCAGACACCCCGCACTGCAGGCCCGCATGAGGGCTATTCTATTGGACTGGCTCACCGAAGTAAGCTTTCTTTTCTTCAGGGCTTCTACAGTTCTAGAATTTTCATAGCATCCACTAGCCGTGGCATCAGTGATTTTAAAAATGTACTAGCCACGATTAAAAATTCACTAGTCCCACTTTACTTAAAAGTTAATACAATTTTACTAAATAATAGTAATAATCAGATAATAGTCGCCTAAAAGGGGGGATAGAGCTTGAAAACACTAACGTTGGGGTTGGGGCAGGATATTCATATTTATAAAATAATGTAACTGCATCCATTTGACTTCTTTTTAATTTTAGGTGTGGGTTTGTTTTTGTTGTTTTTTTGTTTACAGACACAACTAGAGCACATTGATTAATGAATCATTGGCTATTAGATGTCAAACATTTGGTAATTATGATATGTCATCAGAGTAAACCTGCTACATTTTCCCTAATACAGCAAGGGATCTGTTATATGCACTTTACCTCAGACAGGAAAGCACATACCACAGCCTTTGTCCAGTTGTGGTGCACTGGTTGGAACGAGATATGCTGCTTAGGCATTAACCAAACATTCCTTTCATTTATCTCTGGGAACATATTCCGATCTGTGTGTTACTGTAGATCAACACTGAACTCTATTGCACATGTTATGTAGGTGTGCGAGGTTACACAGAGAATCTATTTAAACTATGTTCCTCTGTATTGTGTGGTATATTTATATTGCCCGTGTTATGTTGGTGCATTTGTGTTTGTAGGTGTGCGAGGTCTACAGGTTACACAGAGAATCTTTCTTTCTTGCTATCGACTTCATAGACCGGTACCTTTCCAAGAAGAGCAACGTTCTGAAACACCATCTACAGCTGATTGGAATATCGGCTTTATTTATTGCTGCTAAATTAGAGGTATGTGTGTATAGAAAAACTGGTCTCACAATTAGAGTGCAAATTCAGACAGACATTTTGTATATAAAATGTAGTCTGTAAGCTCTGTTTTATTAGATCAATGGACAAAATATATAGTGGATTTAGATTATTTTCCATACAAGTTGTAGAAGACATTTAATAATACATTTTTAAACAAAATAAAATAAGGTTTTTACCTATACACAGATGACTATTACTTTTACGGACTTAATACTGGTCATGGACAGTTATGGAATTTGACGGTTAATTTTCCAGGATTAGAAATTCATTGGATTTTAATTTCGGTCATAGAAATTGAAAATTGGTTGAAATTTCCCCCGAACCATTTAAAATAACACAAGAGTGGCAATTCACATGAAACATTGTAAAATTATGTTGACGATCACAGAAATATTTTTTATTTAAAGTTCTGAAAATGATCATGATAATAGCCCTTTTATAAAGTGATGGGATTCAGTTCATAACAAAATATATGTGTCATGTGATTATATTGCCCTAGAAATGTCTTCAGTTCACACACTGTTAATGTTAACATGTGCATCAGAGCGTATATACTTGACACAAAAAAAAACCTGTTTTTACTTTAACAAATTTTTTATGGTCATTTCTGAAATTGTATAAAGTGGTGGGTGGTGTGTTTGGAGAATGTTTGGTGTGATTAGGAGGGAGTCAAGAGGGACAGTCATTGGGAGGTAATGGGTGGTGGTTGGTATAACAGGTGGGACTGAATTTGGTTTTAATGTTTGTATCTGCATATATTTCTATACACACATTCACTGCACCTGAAATAAAATTATTTTATTGCATTCTGAGGATTGGGATTTAAATAATTATTATAGGTTTAGATCTATAGCCCGTCCCATACTCTTAAAAACATGGGTTTTTTGTAAATAATTTCAATTTCTTTGATGTAAGAAGAAAAGTAAGTGTTTTGGAAATAACAACAAAAATAAATAAAGAATGATAATTATTAGTATGTGCAATTTAGAAAACAATTGGCTCAGAAATAAAATAACTTGTAGTAAATTCCATAGCATGAAAAAAGGGTGTTCCCTGTGGGACAGACTATAGTTGAAAGTGCAGGTCAGTTAAGTGTATACAGTGTAATCTATAACAAGTTGTAAATAAACATCATTTGTAGATTTCACTCTACATTTGTAAAGCATGATGGACATCTTTCTACCACTTATAGAATTATATTCAATATTAAATTTGTTCTTTGTTGCAGGAAATCTACCCCCCAAAACTTCAGGATTTCGCATATGTCACTGATGGTGCATGTACGGAAGAAGAGATTTTGGATCAGGAATTGATAATGCTCAAGGTAACTGATCAGTTTCATCCTCACCAATAAGTCACACATTGATTCCCCGAATCTAATTTAAATTTAATTTAATAACAGTATTTTAAGTGTAACGAGGTCAAAACACTATCAATAATTGATGTTACGGGTATTGTGTAGTAAAATTGTTCCTTGTTGCTAATTAATAGTTTGCTATTCACTGTTGCTAATTAACTGTTAATAATGGATCTGGCATCGATGACACTATAGTTTTCATACAATGGATCTTGTATTGGTGACACTATAGTTTTCATACAATGGATCTGGTATTGGTGACACTATAGTTTTCATACAATGGATCTGGTATTGGTGACACTATAGTTTTCATACAATGGATCTGGTATTGATGACACTATAGTTTTCGTACAATGGATCTGGTATTGATGACACTATATAGTTTTCGTACTATGGATCTGGTATTGGTGACACTATAGTTTTCGTACAATGGATCTGGTATTGGTGACACTATAGTTTTCATACAATGGATCTGGTATTGGTGACACTAGTTTTCGTACAATGGATCTGGTATTGACGACACTATAGTTTTCGTACAATGGATCTGGTATCGATGACACTAGTTTTCGAACTATTCCTCATTATTTTGATATTGTTGCAGGTGTTGAACTGGGACCTGGCACCGATGACTGTCAACGCCTGGCTATCCGTCTACCTCCAGGTGGCCAACATGGAACAGATGACGGAATCTGAACATGGCTTTGTGTTCCCACAATTCTCAGCACATTCTTTTATTCAAATAACGAGGGTAAGCATGTCAACAATAATCAACTTCTGTTTGATTTCTGACAGTAAAACATCTGTATAAAAAGAATATTAGTCTAGCAAAAGACTCATTTCAGGTTTAGGTCATGTTATCCATTTATCGTCATGTCCTGTTATTGCATATAGCAATTGCATGGAAAATTTGGTTATTGACACCCTAGTGTATTGTTAGCGTTACATTTCATTTTAATTGGATTCACAAAAAATACATTGCATGAGCTACAAAATGTTCTACTATGTTGATAGTTTATTCCGAATGACTTGGCTTTAGATTGTACCAAAACTGTTCAAAATACAAGTAGTTTTAATTGACTTAATGCATTTCTGAATGTTAACAACCCGTTTGCAAATAGGGGGCAGCGTATACCCCCAACACACCTTTCATACACCCCATTGTTGTTTGCTTCGCTCAGAGAAAAAAATATACATGTCGAGAGATGTAAAGCTCTATATAAACATGTTTATGTCTGTTCTTATTTTATGTTCATATTTTGTTTCTCTTTCAGCTGCTAGATGTGTGTATGTACGACATCGGCTGTTTGAAGTTTTCATACAGTGTTCTAGCGGCATCTGCACTCTACCACATGTCATCTAAAGACATCGCACTGGCTGTGTCAGGTAAGGCATTGACGCTTATAGTCGATGACGTTTTCTCGTGTTTGCTTTAGAAGAAATTACACACACAAACATGTCCATACCCTAGTAACAAAACCCTTGGATACAACCCCAGCTATTACAAAAAATGTCCATGCCATTGGAAAAAAAACAATATAGTCCCAGGCAAAAAGTGCCGTGGAGAACTAACAACTCCATGACGCTGCCGATTGCCGTGGGCAGTTGCAGGGGTCAGGATGTGTTTTTACATGTCTAAAGGTGCCGTGGAGAACTAACAACTCCATGACGCTGCCGATTGCCGTGGGCAGTTGCAGGGGTCAGGATGTGTTTTTACATGTCTAAAGGTGCCGTGGAGAACTAACAACTCCATGATGCTGCCGATTGCCGTGGGCAGTTGCAGGGGTCAGGATGTGTTTTTACATGTCTAAAGGTGCCGTGGAGAACTAACAACTCCATGACGCTGCCGATTGCCGTGGGCAGTTGCAGGGGTCAGGATGTGTTTTTACATGTCTAAAGGTGCCGTGGAGAACTAACAACTCCATGACGCTGCCGATTGCCGTGGGCAGTTGCAGGGGTTAGGATGTGTTTTTACATGTCTAAAGTTAACAAACTCTACAAACAAACCACAATGAAATAATAAAATGTAAGGGGCCACCAGCCTCTTTAGGAACCACAAACCACACAAATGGGGAAGAAGGTAATATTGCAGTAGTCTCTTTAAGTGAACAAAAATGTCAACTTATTCCTAGCAAAGTTAGTTGATTTTTTTAACGTAGGCTTTGTATGTTTTTGTGAAAAATATTTTTTTTTAAATCAAACTTTTTATGAATTACTACATGATGAAGCTTAGTAAGTAAACCTGTTTATGCTATTCAGAATATTAGTTTGGCTACAGAATAATACACAAAAGTAAATAAAGTGTAGAAAAAAAATGTGTCAATGTTCACTTTTGTTTGTACTTATCCAAGGAAAGGAAAGGTTTGTCAGAATTTTTTATTAAATTTTTTGGGGTGGGGGGGGGGGGGGGTTATTTTTGTTTAAAAAATATATTTTGCACCATTGTTATTACCCTCAGTAAGTTTCTTTTTCTTTGTAAAATTCATTCATCTTGCCTATCTATTTAGACTGAAATAGGATTGGGGAAAAAAGAATGTTTCAATTTGACCGTAATATAATTGAAAATGTTTCTGTCATCACATTTCTTGCCATAAATGTTTGTAAATGATTGCCTATTTACACCACCGTACTATTACAGGTTTCTTTTGGCAAGACATTCTGCCATGTGTACAATGGATGTCACCATTCGCCATAACGATAAGAGAAACAGGTCCCATAGAGGTGAAGTTTTTCCCCACTGTTCCGTCAGAAGACAGTCACAACATTCAAACACACTGCGTCGACCTACAGCTGCTGGTGAGTGCATGGGCCAACATTGTCCTTCAATAAAACAGTTACAGTGAAATTAAAGCCACAAGATTTAACACCTGCCTTGTTAAACTCAAATATCGGCTGCTTTTTTTCTTTCTTTTTTTTTTGTAAGATTAAAATAAAGATTTGAGGGAACAGGTTTTTCTCCTTTTTTTTTATGTGAACTAAAATATCATTTCCATGTCAAATGTCCAGTATTATAGTTTTAAACTTTGGGACAGAATTTGTGGCAGCTTTTTTAAAGAAAATGTACAACTTGAGATATATTTGGTTACAAGATATTTATTTGTAAAGCTGTTGGTAAAATCCTGAACTTTTTTAAAACAAAAATGTCTGGAAGGGATTTTCATTATTATAATTTTCAGATGTATTTGTCATATATGGAGGATAATAAACGAGTTACCAGTTATTGTCAAATTTAAATTTGATAACTGGTACAGCATTTGTTATTCTATTTATTACACAAGCTATTGTTTTTTCTAAAAATCTTTATTTTCGATATATATATATATATATATATATATATATACGTACATGAATATAGAAACGACAGGATACTGTAAATCATAAATTATTAGGTCATAAACGTTTAGCGAAATCCAAATATGTGACATATTAGCATCATAAACGTTTAGTGAGGTCCTATTAAAAAATTAAAAAACAGCAGGTTTAACTGAAATAATAATTTTGACATTATGCAGCTTACAAATAACTTACATTAAACAATCTCAGAAAAGTTGTTATGGGGATGTCTGTTGTACGTCTCTTTAAATTTAGCGTCATAAAATATTAACGTCTTGTATTGCTTCGCTAAAATTGTATGCTCGCTGATTTATAGTATTATATTAAATTGTAATCATTATAATTAAAAAAAACTTTTTTTGTCTTTACAGGAAAAGGCTCAAAACCGACAAGAGGAAGTGATGAATGCCTCGCGTCGCAGCCCCGACATCACAGCTCAAGTGATAACCATGCTGACACCGCCTTGCAGTGACGAGAAGCCTTCACAGACACAACATTTCCACATAGAAGATGAAATTGCCTGAACTCTACTTTATTCACACACACAATATTCCCACATACATGATGAAATAATCCTCTGAACCTGTTTGCATTCACATTTCCGCTTCTCAGATATACTTCGCATAATACACATTGGCTGGTAGTCGCTGGATTGAGTTAACTGGCTTTCCATCAAACGAAATCAACTCGATTGGCTGTTGCCATGAACTACATAAAATTGATTGTCTTTTGCCATGGACTACATTACAATGATTGACTGTTCGTCATGGATTCTATGAAGATGGTTGGCTTTGAACCCTTGTTGGTGATCATTGTCCACATGGAACAGTCTGCATAGCTTGTAGACGATGGTTCCACAGATTCGTCTTTATAAGCATGCGTGGACTGTGAAAGAATGGAAAAAGAACTGTTTTGGAATCAACTGACAACACTTGAATAATACTTGATATTCCAGTCAGTGTCATTGGATAGCGAGCAGTCTGATTTTCCTTTAATGTTGCCAGCTTACCACAGAGTTAGTTTATTATTGTTATATGACATTCCAAGAGGCGAATGAAACAACATTGAGAAAAACGTTACAGGCTGACATATTTGTTTACCCTCACATTGCTGAATAGAAACTGGTGTTTTACAAATTGAACCTTAATGAACGCAAACTGGTGTTTGTTTACAGATTGAACCTCAATGAATGCAAACTGGTGGGTTTGTTTACAGATTGAACCTCAATGAATGCAAACTGGTGGGTTTGTTTACAGATTGAACCTCAATGAATGCAAACTGGTGGGTTTGTTTATAAACTGAACCTCAATGAATGCAAACTGGTGGGTTTTGTGTTCGTTAACCTTGTGAATGCCATTTTGTGCAATATGACAAGTGGACGAAAGCTAGTCAAACAGCAAAAAAAAAAAATGTTACTGCCATTGGAAGATGATATTTCTGCAATTCCACCATGTCCATCTAGCATGTGTTTTACTTAAATGCCTACGCACACAGAAACTGAAATAATGTTACGGTGATGAACATTGCATTGGTGTCAAGATGGCAAGGTTAAAAATGTATATGGAAACATTTTTCTAAGACTGAAATGTTTAATTTATCAGGTGACATTTTCTTAATGAACTGTTTGTGAATGAAATCATAGTGTATGTTTAGTTATGAATTGTAATGAGCACAAATATATATATATATATAATTTGTGGAACATAACAACTTTAATAGTGCTCAACAACTACTTGGGATAGTATTGTCCCACAACAAGATCTGTTTAGTTAAACAGTCTTCAGTTGAAGATAATTTTATTATATTACATAGGGAAGTATTATCTTGAAAACAAGATCTGTTTTGTAAAACTGTCTTCATTTGAAGATAAATTTTATTACTCTTGTTTGAGTCTGTAGGTCTGTTTCATAATTCACTGCCATCTTATACTTTCTCATAGTTTATTATTATTATTTTTATGAAGCAGAGTAGCAGAGATTTAACTTTAAACATTTTAATTTATTTTTGTATTTGTATTATTTAATATTGTGACTTGGTACACAAGTTGCAAAAAATATTTATGTAAGAGTGTTATATAAATTTAATTTCCCGTATAATATCTGGATATGTACATAATCATTTCATCCATGTATTAATATTATTATTATTGCGATGAGGAAAAATACACATTTATTCTTTTTAATATTTTGATCTCATACTTTTAACAAACCTGCACATGGTGTAATTTATATTTAATTTTTAAAATCTTAAGTATAATTACACATTACTTTGAGACAAATAAGAGCACAGGTTTTTAAAACTTTCATTCATCATTTAGGATTCCAATTTGTGATGTCAGTGTTAATAAGACAAATAGCACATCCGCTTTCGTACTGTGGTATTTGTACTGCAAGTAATTTATTTCTGAGCCGATTGTTTTCTAAATTGTACACGAAAAGTGAGGGTTTTGTTTGTGGGAGGGTGTTTTTTTTAAAGTTTTTTTTTTTTTTTTTTTTTTTTTTTCAAAACACTTCTTTCGTACAAAACCAACTGAAATTATTTACAAAAAACTGTTCACAGAGGCTGGGATAGACTATAGTTTAAGATGCACTTGGCTAAGAGCATATATTTTATGATGAACTCAAATGTAACAAGATTATAGAGTTTAATGTGTTCCTGTGTTTAAATAAAAACAAACCACAGTGCATTATAAGTAAAATTGTTCAGTTTAACCAATATTTATTGAAGAAGTGTGATTAATACTTGTTCCAACTAAATGTTATTACTCAAAATTATTTTAAAGGTGAAAATTAGTTTTTGATTGGGGAGGGGGAAGATAGGAAGGGTGTTAAACTACAAAAGGTGGGGGGTACAAACCAAATCATTTCGAATAGTAATTTATTTCTTTGTGAGATACTTCAGTACCCGGTACATAGTTTGAATATTTATATATTTTTAAAAACGTGAAATTTTACATATCGGATATAAAAAAAAATTATGGATATTTATTTTTGAAGCTGCATATGCAACTGAAAAGGTGTTGAATATGGAATATTAGGATAACAGTCAGCTTGAAATATAAGAATGTGAAATTGCTCCACATTCGTTAATAGCATATATAGAAAATCACTCGCCCTTGGATTTGTATTCTATTTTTAATACCAAATGTTATTGAAGCATTATTTTAATGGGTCATGCTTGGGTGTCTTTAAACATTCATTCATTCATTATTTTTATGGTTCTTGTGATTCCATGATGGAAATCATCCCTTCTATAATTAGCCATAATTCTTCTGCTTTCTTTTTTAAAGTATAATCCTAAAAGGAAATGGTTCTTTTTGAAACTGTAATCAACTAATAGGTGACACACATACAGGACCGGAACTTAACGACGGCAATTGGTGTCGTGCTATGAAGCTCCACAATGATGACAAAATGTATACACAATTCTGAATATTTGAAAAATACTTCATACAGCAAAATAATCTTTCAGTCGTGTTTATTTGATACTTTAAAAAAAAAATTAAATGTCGGGGAGAGGGGCTGTTTTACCCATGGCAGTTTTAAAAAACAAATTGCTGTGGGTTACAAATTCTTACGTTTGAACCCTGTACATGTAATTTGGTTTTTAAATTATATTTTAGAAACATTTTAGATTGGATTTTGTTCTAGGGGTAACTAAATTGACATTCTTTTTTTTTTCTTTTTTTAACAATACCACTAATCATATATAGTCAAACCTGCCTTACACGACCACACAAGAAAGTAGACAAAAGCAAACACTTAAGATGGGTGGCCTCTGATTACAGGTTGCCACATATATTGTCTTTAAATGGTTCTTCTTTCTTTTATTGTTGGCGGTACTGTTGATTATTGGATGTGTTCTCTTTAGTTTACTACAAATCAGCTTCAGATGTGCCGCGTTCTTAAAAAAACCACCTATGAAATACAGCTGGAATGTTTTAATTTAACGTATGAAATTCATTCTCTCAAGTTCTTTTGTTCTATTTACTTA
The DNA here is from genome assembly GCF_016097555.1 of Gigantopelta aegis. Taxonomy (NCBI): domain Eukaryota; kingdom Metazoa; phylum Mollusca; class Gastropoda; order Neomphalida; family Peltospiridae; genus Gigantopelta; species Gigantopelta aegis. The sequence goes on along the minus strand of NC_054712.1, from coordinate 14,537,275 downwards.
TTTAATTGCTATTTTATGCGGTGTATTGTCATAGTAGATGGATCTACAAATGTCGAGCTTACCCTACCGAGAGTCGTACTTCCTTAATGGCTACGCTTTTACATTGCAAATTGTTTGGTAGGTGGGGAAAGTGGTCGCTAGGACAGGGTTGACTGTACAGCAAAAAAATAATATTGTAGCAGTGCCAGTATATTTTAAAGTACTCACACTTATTCAAAATCAACTATTTTAATTATCTCCTAAATAACATTATTATTCGGTAATGTAATCTGTAAAACTGCTAGTACAGAAGTTTCCGCAGCAGATGAAATCCCCAGCGTGTTTCGTCGCAGCTGCCATTTTAGTCATTGATCGACCAATTAGGATGAAATATATATACTTGTAATGTTATAATTAACTTTCCACGTGATATTCCTTTTTTTTTTCTTTTTTTCTTCATAATTGGTGTTTAAGAAAAGGAGAGCTTTATTTATGATTTATAAGTAAGAATTTTGTCCATGAATATAATTATAAATATATGAATATGTATGTAATCTTTTAATGGCTAGAGGATGGAAGTCATGAATATTCATTGTTCGATGATGCTATTTAAATATGTAGTATTATCTGACAAAATCTATTGCAAGGGAAACATTATTTTAAAAATATTCATTGCATTGTTAAATAATACCCACAAGCATTGTTACTTTTCAAAAATCCACATGTTAGACTTGAAATGTACATCTGATTATAACATAATTTTATATGTGTTTTATGTACAATGTATTGAAACTGTTTAAGTATGAATTATATTTTTACAAATTGCAATAAAATAATTTCCAAAGGAAAGTCATGTTTTGTACAGTGTGTTATAATAATAGATCTAGCAATCCTATATGTATACTTGACACATACCGGTATTAATATTTAAATGTATATATATCGTAAACCTATACTAAGCATACCTGAGGTAGTGTATGAATTAAAAAGACTCTTTAATACAGAATAGTAGTAAAGTGGCCTTTTAAGACAGGTTGCAGCTAATGCAGGTCAGTTTCATTTATGATTTAAAAGAATAGTATGTTGGCCTCTTAAGACAGGTGGCTGTTCAGGAGAGGTCAGTTTATTAAATAACATCTCAAAGTTATATAAGTTGCAGCTTCACACCAAACATATTTATTAACTGTTTTGAAATGTATTAGCATTATACTTTCAACTGCATATTTACCCCTGTAAGAATTATTGGGGTTTTATGTGTGAATTTATCTGTATATAACACGGGGTTCGTAGCGGTCTTTAAATTCCTTTAAAGTCTGAATTTGGGAAAAAAAAGTGTTTGTCTTTGAAAGTCTTTGAATTGTAATAAAAGTCTTTAAAAAGTTTTTAAAATTCGCACAAATCATAGCCAAAGCAATGATGATATTTTTTACAGCTGCATGCACTTGATATTTTCCAGTTACAAGGCTTAATCTGTCATGATGCATGTAAAAAAAAAAAAAAAAAAATCATATAACAGTGGGAAGTTTGTAATTATAATATAAAAAAAAGAGCTAAATTTAAATTTCTATTGGTGAATGACCAACAAAGTTGGGTGTGTTCATTTGAGGCACTCATTCCCAACTGTCCAGTTTTAGTGGATTTGATAAGATTTGTTATGATCCGTTAGGAATCTAGTAATACTGACAGTGAGTCTGTTTACACAACATATACTAGTTACAACAAGTTAAAGGACAGTATCAGATTCGTTATGATCCATTAGGAATCTAGTAATACTGACAGTGAGTCTGTTTACACAACATGTACTAGTCACAACAAGTTAAAGGCCAGTATCAGATTTGTTATAAGTTAGGAATCTACTAATACTGACAGTGAGTCTGTTTAAACAACATATACTAGTCACAACAAGTTAAAGGCCAGTATCAGATTTGTTATGATAAGTTAGGAATCTAGTAATACTGACAGTGAGTCTGTTTACACAACATATACTAGTCACAACAAGTTAAAGGCCAGTATCAGATTTTCTTACATGTCCATTGGTGAGAACACCATGCGCTATTTTTGATAACACATGTATGTGTGTTAACAATTTCAAGATATACGACTGGCTGCTCCTAGGTGATGATCAGGTCACCAATGCCATGCATCCAATGAAAAACAACACAGGAAATTGATTACTCTGTGACGTATAGTTAACCTGACATTCATGTGTCTGTGACTCGTAAGTTTGCTACAAGTGCAATGGCTGTAAATAAAGTTTAGTCGAAAAAAGATGTTGAAATTTGTTTAAAACCTGGTTTTTGAGGATATGTAAGAAATATAATAAAACAATTATGTCCATTAGATATAATTTATCTCACAACTCGTTTAAAAACATATTGAACTTGCTTTCGCTTGTTAGATACATTTTAAAACAACTTGTGAGATAAATGGTATCTTAACGGCCACTCGTATATTATTCTCTATTTATATCACTTTTAACAAAATTTAAAAACAGGGGCGGTAATAGGTAATGAAAAGTAGGTTACAGACTTTAATAAAGCATTTCAGATGTACATGAGCCTTTTACTCCGGTTGCCAGTAGAAAGCATATGGCAAATGCATAAGAAAAATCCAAAATTGTTTGACTTTTTAAAACTATTTTTTTCTTTCAAAGCAGGGTACCTGCCTGAAAAGTGCACGTGAAACTCCTTTTTTAGAACAACACTTTTCATGTTTGATTAGGGTTGGCAGTGATAGAAATAAGCAGAATGTTTTACTAGTCCAATGGACAAATACATCTAGAAATGTACTTGTCCACCATCATTTTCACTTGTCCAAATAAATGGTTTGTTTTATTCAAGTACAAGAATGATGTTTTAGACTGCTTAAAGTGAAACAGCATTGAACATTTTCACTTGTCAACAGGATAAGCTCCAAGGTACATTTGTTTGTCCGAATAGATTTTCACTTGTCAGGACAAACGGACAAGTGCTTATTTCGAACGCTGGTTGGGAAGGAATAAATTTCTTTGTAATCTGGCTTCGGATAACCATGCCACCAAAACGTGAACCGTGTATTCTGGACTGTGGTCGAGTAGCGAGATGCCTGCAAGTGAGCCATTCCGCCATCTTTCAACTAAGTGTTTCCATACCACTGGCCCAACAAATGTTCTATCCCTGTCGGACGCAGTGTCCATGTGTCCCTTATTTTCTTGTCACTAGTATATAAGCACATGTTAATTTCAATTATTCCTGAGTTGTATATATGAAACTTATACATGGGCTCGAGTAACTTATAGTTATTACAAATGTGAAAATAGTGAAAGTATAACATCTGTAACTATAATAAACAACTTCAAGATGAGTAATGTCTTAATGGAGATCTCCACTTGTCCAAATTAGGCTTAAATACATCTTTGCTTAGTTTGTTTAAATTTTCTTTGGCTTGGAAATCCAAAGATTATGGATTTTACTCTCTTTTTTTTTCTCTTTTTTTTTTTCTTCAAATATTTTAATTTATTTAAATGAGTAAAACTTGTTTTTCAGTTTGTTGACAATAATGGTTAATTGGCAGTAGATATTTGACAACAACTTTTTATTTATAAGATCTGTAAAACATAACTGAATAAAAAACTAACTGCAAGGCATCATTATATAATGTTGACGGAGATAACAAGTTTAAACACATAGGGCCGAATTTACGGAGCATGTTTATGACCTACATGTGCATAACTATATACATTTACAAGTAGGCGGGACGTAGGCCAATGGTAAAGCATTCGCTTGATGCGCGGTCGGTCTTGGATCAATTACAATCAGTGGGCTCACTGGGCTATTTCTCGTTCCAGCCAGTGCTCCACAACTGGTGTAACAAAGGCCGTGGTATGTACTATCCTGTCTGTGGGATGGTGCATATAAAAGATCCCTTGCTGCTAATTGAAAAAGAATAGCCTATGAAGTGGCGACAGCAGGTTTCTTCTCTCAATATATGTGTGGTCCTTAACCATATGTCTGACACCATATAACCGTAAATAAAATGTGTTGAGTGCGTTGTTAAATAAGATATTTCTTTTTAAATACATTTACAATGCTTATACACCTGCGTTTAAAAAAAAAAGGGCATTGTAAGTTTAACCCATAGATTCTCTTTTTATTTCATGGTGAACATTTCATGTTTAAAGTATTGTACCGTAACAAGTTTACATGCGGATGCCGAAGTCAAACACCATGGTGTGTATCACTTTAAAGTAAGAGGCTATTGTGATGTAATCCAAAAATATAGCCAAAGTTATAATCCAGATAGCCTACTCCATCGATGGTTTAATACTTGGCCCAGCGTCAATCTGGACGGGTTGCAGGATCAGTCACACTATGGACTAAAGGTTTCCTCCATCACAACCAGTTTGCTTCATCAAAGGCCATGGTATGTGCTGTCCTGTCTGGTCAAAAAAGTTAAAGTAAAGTTTGTTTTTATTTAACAACGCCACTAGAGCACATTGATTTTTTATCTTATCATCGGCCATTGGACGTTAAACATATGGTCATTCTGACACTGGGTTTTTTAGAGGAAACCTGCTGTCGCCTGTCTGGTCAAATGCAAGTAACAGATCCGTGTTCCTTTAATGGTAGGAGTATTCTGTGGCTGCAATGGGTTTCTTTTTTATATTAACAAAGTGTCCAAATAACCACGTTAGATACTTTTTTTTTTTTTTTACCATTCTGACTCGCTGGTGTTGGCTGTTAGTAATCACTCATTAACCAACGTTGGTGGTGCTGTGGTTAAGCTGTCAGGCGTAAGGCTGGTGGGTACTGGGTTCGCAGCCCGGTACCAGATCCCACCTAGAGTAAGTTTTAACGACTCGCGGTGGGTAGGTGTGAGACCACTACACCCTCTTCTCTCTCACGAAGCACTAACAACTAGCCTACTGTCCTAGACAGACAGCCCAGATATCTGAGGTGTATGCCCAGGAAGATGTGCTTGAACCTTAATCGGATATAAGCACAAAAATAAGTTTAAATGAAAAAAAAAGTGACACTTTTCTAGCCAAAATCAGTGTTGGCTCACATACTTATGCTACCTATATGAACAGTCAATGAAATTTTCCTGTTTTGTTCACGGCTAGTTTTGGGTGAACAGAAAATTTTGCCATAATTTCTATGAAACTTGAAACATTGCACAAAAACCCCCAGTTAATTTATAACAAAATATCAGTTATTACATGAAATTATTTTACCACGTTAAAATAAAATTTGCCAACTGTTTTTAAAATTCGCAATTGGCAAGTGCCAGAGATAGCCCTGTTCATTTGATAAACCTGCTAACATTGGACCAAAAAGCACCACTGGTTCATGTTATTGCACGGTGAGAAGTTTTGTTTGGAAATAACGGCAACTTTTAACCCTTTCACCCCTAGCTTTCTTATTGTGTTGTTCGTTACGTTGAGAATGTTTGATCCGGAGTGGTTTGCAGTGAGATGCAGATTAATGTTAAAGGAGCGTTAGCCGGTCTTGCTTGAGATGCACTTGGGGTATTTCAACCAGTGCTCTATGACATACTAATCTAGATCATAAGTCACACAATATTTTAATAGTTACAGTTTCAAATATGTTGAGATGTCATTACTTTCCTGGGACGGGGCGGGATGTAGCCTGGCGGTACAGCACCTTCTTGATATGCAGTCAGTTTGGGATCAATCCCCGTCAGTGGGACCATTGGGCTATTTCTCGCTCCAGCCAGTGCACCATGACTGACATATCAAAGGCTGTGGTATGTGCTATTCTGTCTGTGGGAAGCGCAAATAAAAGATCCCTTGCTGCTAATCGGAAAGAGTAGCCCATGTAGTGGCGACAGCGGGTTTCCTCTCAAAATCTGTGTGGTTCTTAACCATATGTCTGATGCCATATGACCGTAAATAAAATGTGTTGAGTGCGTCGTTAAATAAAACATTTCTTTCTTTCTCTGAAACTGTCAGAATTACCAAATGTTTGACATTCAATAGTCAATGATTAATACATCAGTGTGCTCTAGTGGTGTCGTTAAACAAAAACAAACTTTAAATTTACTTTCCTGGACCCTGTGACACCAGAGAGCAGCAACCGAAAACTGTTAGGTAAAAAAAACAATGGACTAGTGGCTTTCCCTTGATCTAGTTACACCGAACGCAGAATAGTGCAGCTGTAAACCATTTGAGACTGATCTGTTGCTACTTCTCCAAGTGGTCATTGGACTGTTTCTCCACAGTAAGAATTGAAATAAAAGATCCCTTGCTGCCTGTCGTAAAAGAGTAGCCTATGTGGCGACAATGGGTTTCCTCTAAAAAAACAGTGTCAGAATGACCATATGTTTGACGTCCAATAGCCGATGATAAAATAAAAAATCAATGTGCTCTAGTGGTGTCGTTAAATAAAACAAACTTTACTCTGTTGACCATTATTAAAATAACCATAGGTTAGACACCAAGTATTAAACAAACATTCCTTTCATCTCAAAATGGTATATTGGCAGTTAGTTACGGTAGTCAGCTAGTCCCCAGTGAGGATAAAAAACTACCTGATTCAGTTTAAATCTACACCTGGAGGGCCTATATCAAAGCTAAATATATCAAAGCTAAACAGCAGTTTATTGCCAAAAATATTTATTTGTGTCATTAAAATGTGTATGTATTATACATTAAACTACATGTCCGTAAGAATTACAAGGAAATAATTTCATTTACTAGTACAAAGAGGGAACATCACTTAGTGTCGTGTATATATTTTGCATTCATAATTCTTTGAGTGATTTTTTTTAATGCATTTTAAAATGTATTGCCTGTAATAATTCTAATTATCTGATGTGTTACTGTCATTCTAACATTTGTAGGAGTGCAGAAAGGTTTTTTTTACATGACTGTAATAATAGTGTTATTTTGTGACTTATGAGATGCTTTAAATGTAATCATTTTTAAAATTTTGCCATCAATTTTCCCCCAATATATTACCAAGATGTATTCATAATTTCTGCACATACACATATGTGTACATGTGACCACTGGTTTATATGATACTTAACACATTTGATTAGCCAGTCAAATGTTTTTAATTTGCAGACGCCAAACAGAATTAGAATTATTTGATTAGCCAATCAAATTTAATCTTATATACAGATAGAATTATTTGATTGGCCACTCAAATTTTACGTTATATGCAGATAGAATTATTTGGATAGCCAGTTAAATTTGTCTTATATGCAGATAGTTAGGCCTATCATTTTTTTTTTTTTTGTACCAGAAACATATGTGAACTTCAGTTAGAATAAATTGTTAGTGTTAATGTTACTGTCTACTGTTGTCTGTCTACTTTCACTGCCTGTGGTTAAAATACCTGATGTTATAAAGTATTGAATACTATAAGAATGTATTATATTTGTAGTTTTATATGTAATAAACAAATGAATTATATTTACCCTCAGGTTTTTGTTTATCTTTGATTGTAAACTGGCATTAATTGAGCAAGGTTAAGGGGTAGAACATAGCCCAGTGTAAAGTGCTCACCTGATGTGAGGTTGGTCTGGGATTGATCCACGTTAGTGGGGCCATTGTGCTATTTCCCATTCCAGCCAATGCACCACGACTGGTATATCAAAGGCCGTGGTATGTGCTATCCTGTCTGTGGGATGATGCATATAAAAGATCCCTTGCTACTAATGGAAAATGTAGCAGATTTCCTTTCTTAGACTATTTGTCAGAATTACCAAATTTTTCACATCCTATAGCTGATAATAAATAAATCAATGTGCTCTAGTGGTGTCGTTAAATAAAACAAACTTTAATAGACATGGAAATGCCTCGGATTGTTCTGGACCCCGTTCCTCAAAGTGATCTTAGCACTAAGATCATCATAAGTTCATAGCTACCTTATGCATTTAAGGTGATCTTAGCGCTACGATCGCTTCGTGGAACAGGGCCCTGGATTCTATTCACAAACTGTTCCTTCTCTTATTAGTACCAGTCCAACCGCAGGGGACTATAGATTTCATCTCCGTCCTTTCTGTCTGTCCCACATATAGGTTCCTTCTCTTATTAGTACCAGTCCAACCGCAGGGGACTATAGGTTTCATCTCCGTCCTTTCTGTCTGTCCCACATATAGGTTTAAGGACTATCTTTTTTCTTTTTCTTTTTTTGCAATGTCTCAAGATATTGAGTTGAAATTTTGACTTTCATGGCAATTACCCATTTTTCATAGAACTTAGAGACATGAAAATGTGTTGGTCTGAGTAGGGAAAATGTATCACTTTAGCAGTATTCTCAAAAAAGAAAGAAATGTTTTATTTAACGATGCACTCAACACATTTTATTTACGGTTATATGGCGTCAGACATATGGTTAAGGACCACACAGATTTTGAGAGGAAACCCGCTGTCGCCATTACATGGGCTACTCTTCCGATTGGCAGCAAAGGATCTTTTATTTGCGCTTCCCACAGGCAGGATAGCACAAACCATGGCCTTTGTTGAACCAGTTATGGATCACTGGTCAGTGCAAGTGGTTTACACCTACGTATTGAGCCTTGCGGAGCACTCACTCAGGGTTTGGAGTCGGTATCTGGATTAAAAATCCCATGCCTCGACTGGGATCCGAACCCAGTACCTACCAGCCTGTAGACCGATGGCCTAACCACGATGCCACTGAGGCCGGTCAGTATTCTCAGAATACTTGTTCTTTGATAAGAAACCCACAGTAGATCCCTACTTTATTAAAAAAAAAATTGTATCAATTCTCATTTTCTGTGTTAAGTATGTATCACTATAAAGTTACACAGGATCAAAGCACCTCAGTGGATCCATTCAACTGATTGGGGTGTTTTTTTCCATTCCAAACTGCACCACTACTGGTCAAAGGCCATGGTATGTGCTTTCCTGTCTGTGGGAAAGTGCATATAAAACATCCCATGCCGCAACAGGAAAAATGTAGCAGGTTTCCTGTGATGACATCCCACAGACAGGACAGCACTTACCACAACCTTTGGAGCTTAGAAGGGAAAGACAAGTTTTAAGTGTCTTAAGTTAAATACATTTTAATGACATTTATTTGCAAAACAAATTCGTTTTTCTAACAAATATTAAAGAAATGGACCGCAGTAAAGTTTTACAGAAGTAATTATCTTAGAAAAATATTTATACATGTTACTATTTATATGTATGTCGTTGATTCCTATTATATATATATATATATATACTCTTCAAAAAAAGAAACGCAAAAGGGTACAAATAGGTTATAACTCCGATTTTATGTTTCCTACCGGTTCATGCTTTGTGAATATAAGGTCATTGCATGTCCCAAACACATTCCCACGGTTACATTCGATAAAACGCAGCTACTGTACAATAAAGTTCCAAAATGTGAATATTCGCAAAAACGCAGCCACGTGCAAACCATGTCACCACTGCACGTGCGTTGTCTGCACGTGCAACATGAACACCGACAGTATAAAAGTGCAGGGTGTTCGCTTGCCTGGCCTCTGTATCTGGCCGACAGTTGACAATCCAGGACATGCCACGTCTCAGTGAACCGCAGAGAAACAATGCCATCGGCTGACTAGACGCAGGCGAATCCAGAACGGCCGTTGCCAGGGCATTCCATGTGTCCCCAAGCACCATCTCCAGACTGTGGGACCGTTACCAGCAACATGGATCAACACGTGACCTCCCTAGATCCGGTCGACCACGGGTCACTACCCCCGGGCAGGACCGCTACATCCGGGTACGCCACCTTCGGGAACGATTGACTACTGCCACCTCCACAGCCGCAGCAATACCAGGTTTGCGCAGGATATCCGACCAGACCGTACGGAACCGCCTACGTGAGGTAGGAATTCGTGCCAGACGTCCAGTTCGAGGTGTCATCTTAACACCACAACACCGTCGACTCCGACTGCAGTGGTGCCAGATTCATCGACAATGGCCTCAACTGCGATGGAGACAGGTGTGGTTCAGTGACGAGTCCCGATTTCTGCTCCGACGTCATGATGGAAGATGTCGCGTGTATAGGCGTCGTGGTGAACGTTATGCGGCAAACTGCGTGCAGGAAGTGGACAGATTCGGCGGGGGTAGTGTCATGGTGTGGGCAGCCATCTCACACACTGGCAGAACTGACCTGGTCCACGTGCAGGGCAACCTGAATGCACAGGGCTACATTGACCAGATCCTCCGGCCACACATCGTTCCAGTTATGGCCAACGCCAACGCAGTGTTCCAACATGACAACGCCAGGCGTCACACAGCACGTCTCACAACGGCTTTCCTACAGAACAACAACATTAATGTCCTTCCTTGGCCATCGATATCACCGGATTTGAACCCAATTGAGCATCTATGGGACGAGTTGGACCGACGCCTCCGACAGCGACAACCACAGCCCCAGACCCTGCCCGAGCTGGCAGCAGCCTTGCAGGCCGAGTGGGCCACCATCCCCCGGGACGTCATCCGTACTCTGGTTGCTTCAATGGGCAGGCGGTGCCAGGCAGTTGTCAACACACGCGGAGGCCACACCCGGTATTGACTCCAGATGACCTTGACCTTGGTGGTGTGTCCTATCACTTACTCACAATGGACTAGAGTGAATTGTGAACAATCCTGCAACATTTGGTAATTATCGGACTCACCATTCAATAATTAAATCAATTCTCCAAATGTTACGACAATGTGGTTTTGCGTTTCTTCTTTTGAAGAGTATATATATATATATACAGTCAAACCTGTCTTAAGCGGTCACACAAGGGAGTAGATAAAAGTGGCCGCTTAAAACAGGTGGCCACTGATTACAGGTTGCGACATATAGTCTTTAAAACATATTTGTTGTTTCTTGTTTTAGCGTCTTTACTGCTAATTAATGGATGTGTGCTTCACAGTTTATTACAAATAAACTTTTGACATGTCGCCTCCTTCAGGAAAAACTGCAGCTGGAATGTATTAAATTAACCGTTCTCAACAAGTATGTTTTCTCTTTCCATTTAATTATTTAATTTCTACTTCATACGGTGTATTGTTATAGTAAGTGAATCCACAAATGTCAAACATAGACTGCCCAGAGGCAATTAGATGCTTTCCATAGTCATACTTCATTAATAGATACACAGTTGAGATGTCGGGACTGAATGGGTACTGGTATTCCTGAAGGTGTGAAAATCTGTTATTTATACCTTTAAATATCCCTTTTATATAATAGTAAACATTTACTGTGGCCGCTTAATACAGATATTTTAGCGATTTGGGATCCGATTTGGGTGGCCGCTGGCCATGTTAGACAGGTAACCGCTTATTACAAGCGCTTTTACGTTATAAATCGTTTAGGAGGGAAAATAGTGGCTGCTTAAGGCAGGTGACCACTGAATACAGGTGGCTGCTAGGACAGGTTTGACTGCATATATATATTGTAATCTTTCAGTGTTGAATATTCTATTACAATTAATAGTGTAGTTTGTTTAAACAAAAGGTGTCGTGTTTTGCAACCTCAGAATTAAAATGACCCGGATGCAAGGGTAGGCTATTGTCATCTTGTTCACCCCCCCCCCCCCCCAAAAAAAAAAAACTTACTTGGAAGCCTGCCAAATGGGTGAGTGGGAGAAAAGTGGGCCTTTCAATAGCGAAAATTAACCTTGGTGTAGGGGAAGAGGAATTTACCCTGTAAAGTGTTTTAAAACGAAAACAACATTTCTACTTTGGAGTACCTACATACCATGTACCTCACACCCTAGATTTGTGCTGGGTTGTCATTAAATATTAATATTCATTCATTCACTCTTTCATTCATCCATTCATTCATTCATTTATTCACTCTTTCATTTTTGTTTGTTCCACTGGAAGTTTGTTTGTTTAATGACACCACTAGAGCACATTGATTTATTAATCATCAGCTATTGGATGTGAAACATTTGGTAATTTTTACATATAGTCTTAGAGAGGAAACCTGCTACATTTTTACATTAGTAGCAAAGAATCTTTTATATGCACCATCACACAGACAGGAAAGCACATACCACATATGTACACCAGTCGTGGTGAACTGGTTGGAACGAGAAATAGCCCAGTGGGCCCACCAATGAGGATCAATCCCAAACCGACCACACATCAAGCGAGCACTTTACCAGTGGGCTATGTCCTGATCTTTACCCACTGGACTGAAATCACGACCCTGACTGATGGATTAAATAGATAACAAATATTCCAACTTTTTCCAGACATCCAAACCTTTGGTGTTTTGTGTGAAATTCTTATCATGTGCGTGACGCAACATTGTCACAAAGCTCTCTTGTTTCTCTGCAGTTGTTAATGACATAATTACTGTTTTCTTCTCCGGCTCAGCTAGTCATTATGCAAATGTGTTGTTGCAGCCCTGGGCTTGGGTACAGGCTGGAGACCCATAAAGAATAAAAGATCTTTGAGCCCTAAGATCCATGCTTGTGTAACAGCATCCTGTCTGAGTCTTTGTTCCAGTCAGGCCACCACAAAGCCAGTTTCACACCTTGGCTGATTTGGGTGGTTTTTCCAGAGATAAGGAGTCAGGACAGTTACAGATAAATATATGTCCTAGGTCTCCAATGGCAGGAGTGGGGATGTGGGGGGTATTTCACAGTAATCCTGGTTAAAAAAAACATAACCCTTTCCTGCATGGACAGAGGAGCTGGCGGACGTTGACACGTGTGCCCATGACAGGCGTGTGCTACATAAATTCAAGTTTGTTTTGTTTAACGACACCACTAGAACACATTGATTTATCAATCATCAGCTATTGGATGTCAAACATTTGGTAATTCTGACAGATAGTCTTAGAGAGGAAACCCGCTACATTTTTCCATTAGTAGGAAGGGATCTGTTATATGCAGCATCCAACAGGCAGGATAGCACATACCATGGCTTTTGGTATACCAGTCGTGGTGCACTGGCTGGGACAAGAAATAGCCCAATGGGTCCACCAGTGGGGATCGATCCCAAGCCAACTCTGCATCAAGCAAGCGCTTTACCACTGGGTTAGTCCCACCCCATTGGAGGGTTTTGGTATCACAGTAACACTCGTTATACTGGTTAAAAACTTCATATTTGTTTAATGTCACTTCTACACATTCCAAACTAGGAAGTATTTGGGGTGTAACATACTGTATGGTTTATTAACATTTATTTTGAAGTTCTGAAATTCTAAATTCCAGACAAATCAGGATGATTTTGTATCTATAATAATTAATTTTAATGACATTGTCATCATTAACAACATCATCTTATTTCCCCCCCTATTTGTGTCACTAATAATTAATTTTATTGACATTATTATCAACATACCGGCCTCGGTGGCGTCGTGGCAGGCCATCGGTCTACAGGCTGGTAGGTACTGGGTTCGGATCCCAGTCGAGGCATGGGATTTTTAATCCAGATACCGACTCCAAACCCTGAGTGAGTGCTCCGCAAGGCTCAATGGGTAGGTGTAAACCACTTGCACCGACCAGTGATCCATAACTGGTTCAACAAAGGCCATGGTTTGTGCTATCCTGCCTGTGGGAAGTGCAAATAAAAGATCCCTTGCTGCCTGTCGTAAAAAGAGTAGCCTATGTGGCGACAGCGGGTTTCCTCTAAAAACAGTGTCAGAATGACCATATGTTTGACGTCCAATAGCCGATGATAAGATAAAAAATCAATGTGCTCTAGCGGCGTCGTTAAATAAAACAAACTTTACTTTTTATTATCAACATCATCATTTTATCATCATTTTTACCCTATTTTTGTCTCAAATTAATTTTATTAACACTATCATCATCAACAATATCTTATTATCATTTTCCACTATTTTTTCTCTAATAATTAATTTTATTGACATCAACATCATCAACAACATCATGTTATCATCATTTCCCCTATTTGTGTCCCTAATAATTAATTGTATTGACATTATCATCTTCATCAACAACATTATCATATCATCATTTTCCCCTGCCCAAAGTTTCTTAATTTAGAATTCTGTTGGCAGGAAGTACTAAACTTTAACTGTTGGGTGGAAAGAGTAAAATACCCATAATCCCCACATCAAGTGTGAGACCTCTTCTATCCTCGGATATTTGACTCAGATCACAGACTAATAAAAATGGCCATTTTCTCACCCATTATTCACAGTACTGGTGTTCAAAGAACCCTTGACTATCAGAATGATTCATTTGTACTAGAAATAGCACCTACAGTCAGGGCAGAAACATTTCATTTGGAGTTATATGGGCCAAATTTTAAATGGCTTTAAAATTAAACAAAAAGAAAAGTTTGTTTTGTGTAATGACACCACTAGAGCACATTGATTATTTAATCATCAGCTGTTGGATGTCAAATAATTTGGTAATTCTAATTCATAGTCATCAAAGGAAACCCGCAGTTGTACTTAATACCAAATATACAGGAACCAGAAATCATATTGAATTTTTTTTAAATGGCTAGCTTTACCCCAAAATAATATTTTTTCTCCTGATTTATGGTTAAATAGCCATAATTCACTTATATACCAGCATATTGATTAAATGTGGGATGAGACAACTACTTGTTAAATAAAGTACTATTGGGGACAAATTAAATGTACATACATGTATTTTCAAGTAATATTTTGTTGTATAATTTATTAGATTAGCTCTCCAAGGTACTTGCAACTAATGACATTTTTTAGCATATTCCTATCTAAGACTATATGTCAAAATGCAGTGCACTACGACTGATATGTCAAAGGCTGTGGTAAATGCTGTCCTGTCTGTGGGATGGTGCATATAAAAGATTCCTCACGACTAATGGAAAAATGTAGCAGGTTTCCTCTCTAAAACTATGTGTCAAAATTACCAAATGTTTGACATACAATAGCCGATGATTAATTAACTAATGTGCTCTAGTGGTGTTGTTAAACAAAACAAACTTTAACTTTCATTCATTCATTTATTCATTTGTAGTTATTTCCGTGCTTATATCTAATTACAGTTCAAGCATGCTGTCCTGGGCACACACCTCAGCTATCTGGAGTGATAAGTTGTTAGAGGTCTTAGTGAGAGATAGGTCAGTGCAGTGGCATTATACACCTACCCATTGAGTTGTTAAGCTATCTCTGGGTGGGAGCTGGTACCGGGAGGAGAACTCTCTACCTACCAGCCTCTTGTCCGATAACTTAACCACTACACCACCGAGGCTGATACAAGTTGTTATATACTATTGGACTACTTAGTATTTTTGTAACTTTCTGGTTGCTCTGGAGCTGGTAAATCGTCTGACTGATGCACGGTCAGTCTAGGATCGATCCCCATCAGTGGACCCATTGGGCTATTTCTCATTCCAGTCAGTGCACCACGACTGGTATACCAAAGGCCATGGTATGTGCTATCCTGCCTGTGGCATGGTGCATATAACAGATCCCTCGCTACTAATGGAAAAATGTAGCAGGTTTATTCTCTAAGACTATATGTCAAAATTACCAAATGTTTGACATCCAATAGCCGATGGTTAATTAATCAATGTGCTCTAGTGGTGTTGTTAAACAAAAGTACTAGTAACTGTTTCTCCTTGAATACTGAAGTAACCCAAAGACCTAGTGTTCAACAGATGTGGGTGTGGGTTAGTGTGTGTGGATATAATTTTTGGCATGCTCCATCAGAAAACTGTTCCAGCATGCCTGCCGTGGACACAACCTCTGACTTTGCCAGAGAGTTCTGTCCATGACAGGTTCAAAATTTTTATTTCTCTCTAATCTGTAAGATGTAATATCATGGTGGACTGGGTGTTTTGGGGAAACTGCCCTTTTGATTTAAGTTGCTATAAGTCTACATGTACTTCTTATTTTTGCCACTTTCTAGCCCCGCATGCATTCTTCTATCTCTTGGTGTGTGGAATCCTCTCGTTTCAGTGGTACTTACGTCGCAGGATCGAACCACCTCGGTGGATCCATTCAACTGATTGCTTTTTTGGGGGGCGAGACGTAGCCCAGTGGTAAAGCGCTCGCTTGATGTGTGGTCGGTCTAGGGTTAATCCCCGTCGGTGGACCCATTGGGCTATTTCTCATTCCAGCCAGTACTCCACAACGGTGTAACAAAGGCTGTGGTATGTACTGTCCTGTCTGTGGGATGGTGCATATAAAAGATCCCTTGCTGCTAATCGAAAAGAGTAGCCCATGAAGTGGTGACAGTGGGTTTCCTCTCTCAATATCTGTGTGGTCCTTAACCATATGTCTGACGACATATACTGTCAATGTGTTGAGTGCGTCGTTAAATAAAACGTTTTTTTCCCCCGCTTTTGATTTAAGTTGCTATACACTATTGGACTACTTCTTATTCTTGCCACTTTCTGGTTGCTCCAATCTTGATGAGCCCCGCATGCATTCTTCTATCTCTTGGTGTGTGGAATCCTCCCATCTCAGCTCCTCTGCCTTTGATAAGCCGCTGGGTTGAAAGAGATCACATTCTAATTGAGATGTAATTGGGCCGCGGGGTCACATTCCCACTGACCTGACTGGACATGACGTAACTCTGTTTAAATAGATGAAGCCCCATTTCACAGGGCTCAGTTGTTAACCAAGTCACACACTGCTGACTCTAATTTTAAGTTGTAAGACACACATCATGAAAATATGATAAGGTGTTATTAATTTTGTAAAAAATTTGGGGGGGGGGGGTGATTCAAAATTAGCTTATAGAAGAATTATATGATCTTGAGAAATTATAATTAAAGGCATTATAGGGATATGAGTGGATCATTTAATTTGCTAGTATATTATGAACTTTTTTTTACATATAAGCATTTTAAAAATACATGTATACTTGTAAATTTTAAGGTACCAGTATTTTTAATAAATTTATTTTTAATAAAAAAAAAATAATAAAAAAAAAAAAAAAATATATATATATATATATCAAAGCCCATGATATGTGCTGTCCTGCACGAAAGTGCATATAAATGACTAACACTGTGGGAGATTATGCTTTTACACTGGTCAACAACGGGATGGATGTAGCCCAATTTCTAGTTCTAGCCAATGCACATTGACTGGTATATCAATTCTACTAGAATACAATGCATTCTTTCTTTTTTCTTTTTCTTTTTTTTTTTCTTTTTTTTTTTAACCAAAACGGGGGCAGGACATAGCCCAGTGGTAATGCGCTCGCTTGATACACAGTCAGTTTGGGATCAATCCCTGTTGGTGGGCCCATTGGGCTATTTCTAATTCCAGCCAGTGTACCACAAACGGTATATCAAAGGCTGTGGTATGTGCTATCCTGTCTGTGGGATGGTGCATATAAAAGACCCCTTGCTACTAATAGAAGAATGTAGTGGGTTCCTCTCTAAGACTAAGCATCAGAGTTGCCAAATCTTTCACATCCAATAGCCAATAATTTATTAATCAATGTGCTCTAGTGGTGTTGTTAATCAAAACAAACTTCAACTTTCAATAACGGCCTATCTCAAACTAACAAAGGTAGATTATATCTGTGAAAACACAGCTTCATAGATTTGTAAGTTGTCTATACCCTTCCCGTAATAACAAGCAGGTCTTTGCCTAACAAGGATAAGGTTGTCTTTGACAAGGATTAGGTTAATCCTAATGAAATAATCCTGCATGTTACACATGTGCTACAAAGAGGCGTTGTTGATGTTTAGAGGAAACTAAGTCCAATGCGTTGATCCCAATAAATCCTTCACCAAGAGACACCAATAATTGGTTTAACAGGTCCCTGTGACCTCTGACCCAGGTGTCAACAGGAGGATGTTTGGTTCACAGGACCCGGTCTGAGTTGGGGGGGGGGGGGGGAGTCACCAGGATGTGAGGGGGGGGGGGGAGTTACTGGAGGTGATGAGGGTAAACAGACAATTCATTCTGCCTGAACGGCATAAACAATTTATTGCATGCAATTCTCTAACCAGAGATCAAAGCAATAGTGCTGTTTGTAGTTTGAAGAAATGTCATACACTCTTATATAACAGGTGGTAAAATTAGTATTTAAATTATGTATGCGTGTTTTTTCCCTGTTAATACCAGTGTATATACATTAACTGTAAACATATTCCCGAATGTAGTAATATGTTATTTGCATGTATGTATTTAAAAATGGTATTTTAGGTTTTAGTTAAAAGTTTGTTTTGTTTAACGACTCCACTAGAGCACATTAATTAATAATTGAGTATTGGATGTCAAACATTTGGTAATTCTGACATGTAGTCATCAGAGGAAATCCGCTTCATTTTTCCTAATGCAGAAAGGGATCTTTTATATGCACTTTCCCACAGACAGGAAAGCACATACCCCAGCCTTTGACCAGTTGTGGTGCACTGGTTAGAATGAGAAGAAATTCAATCAGTTGAATGGATCCACCGAGGTAATTCAGTTCTGTGATGCACTGGTTAGAATGAGAAGAAATTCAATGAGTTGAATGGATCCACTGAGGTAATTCAGTTCTGCGATGAAAGCACCTCAAGCGAGCACTCAACCAACTGCGCTAACTCTCGTCCAGTATCTCATCTCTCATGTTGTTCAGACAAGTCTGGACACGTTCAGCCTGGTCAGTCTCAGGGCAGAGCTGCAATTGTTCTTGGTGGGTGTAACTGAAAAACACCACTTGCCAGATTGTCAGGTTTGGGTTAAAAAGAAAGAAAGAAAGAAAGAAAGAAAGAAAGAAAGAAAGAAAGAAAAAAGAAAGAAAGAAAGAATGCATTGTATTCTAGAGTAATTGATATTTGCATCAGATGCTTCAAACTCACACACACACACACACCCGGATATGTCACTGAGTCACTTGATCATTACATTAAGATCAGAGTTTTCTCTGCTATTTTATAATACTGGAATAATAAACAAATGAAAATAATGGGCCAAATTTAAGAAGCCTGTTTTCCTTAAATGATGACCAGTGTTTAAGCATAATAAATGTGTGTAGTTACATGCGTGTAAGACAGGTGTTTAAGCATAATAAATGTGTGTAGTTACATGCGTGTAAGACAGGTGTTTAAGCATAACAAATGTGTGTAGTTACATGCATGTAAGACAGGTGTTTAAGCATAACAAATGTGTGTAGTTACATGCGTGTAAGACAGGTGTTTAAGCATAACAAATGTGTGTAGTTACATGCGTGTAAGACAGGTGTTTAAGCATAATAAATGTGTGTAGTTACATGCATGTAAATTTGGCCCAGTTAGTGTAAAATACCAGTGGTCTAATGGTGTGATTTTTTACATTTTAATGAAAGATAAACCATGGTTGAAAACAAACAGTGCATTATAGGACTGTGTTTATGATGCACCTCAATTGTAGCGCTTTTGTCCATTGGTTACAGAACCAATCTCAGTTAGTGCACTCTGTTATTTCCCATTCCAACCACTGATCCATGATTAGTGTTGTAAATCAGGAAATGTTAGCAAGCATAAAATGTTAGAGAATTTAGTGACATCATACAAGATGCTAATATTTCATGACACTAAATTTAAAAAGACATACAACAGACTGTTAAAAAAACAACATTTGTGCAGTTGTTTTGTCTGTGATTAACTGAAGGCACGACAATGGTTACATACTATTGATTAAACCAAAAGAATAGCAAACAGTAGTTAGTTAGCATGCAGATTACTGCCATTTTCTACTAAATTCAAGATGTCTGTAATCTGCATAATGTCAAAAACATTATTTCAGCGAATCCAACAACTTAAGCTTATTAATTTTTTAGTTTCTGATAAGATGACTGTGCTAAAGTTCTATGTCGCTAATACTTCACCTATTTGGATTTCGCTAAATTTTAAGATCATTAACAGCAAGTGCTTATATTTTATGATTTACAGTACAGGTTGATGTCTTTCAGTTTGTATCTGTTTGATATGATCACCTCACTAAAGTTCTACATGTCACTGATACGTCACTTATTTGGATTTGTCTAAGTTTTAAGATAGCTAATATTTTATGGTGTACAATATATCAAACACTGAGGTATTTTTTTAAAATTGTGAGGACATGTATAAAACATCTCCCTACTAGTTGTAAAAGTGACCAGCTTCGGTGGTGACATGGTTAAGCCATAGGACGTAAGGCTGGTAGGTACAGGGTTCAAAGCCTGGTACCAGCTTCCACCCAGAAGAAGGTATAAGACCACTACACCCTCTTTTCTCTCACTGACCACTAACCAACTAAACTAATAACTAACCCGCTGTCCTGGACAGACAGCCCAGATAGCTGAGGTGTGTGCCCAGGACAGTGTGCTTGAACCGTAATTGGATTATAAGCATGAAAAAAGTTGAAATGAAATAAAAATGCAAGGTAAAAGTGACTCTTATGTGACAGTAGAGAGTGTTTGTTTGTTTGTTTTTGTTATCACAGTTTTATTCACTACTGTATGTGGTGGGGAGGGATTTAGCCCAGTCAGTTGAGCGCTTGCCTGAGGTGCCTGCATCACAGTTTTATTCACTACTGTATGTGGTGGGGCGGGATTTAGCCCAGTCAGTTGAGCGCTTGCCTGAGGTGCCTGCATCGCAGTTTTATTCACTACTGTATGTGGTGGGGCGGGATTTAGCCCAGTCAGTTGAGCGCTTGCCTGAGGTGCCTGCATCGCAGTTTTATTCACTACTGTATGTGGTGGGGCGGGATTTAGCCCAGTCAGTTGAGCGCTTGCCTGAGGTGCCTGCATCGCAGTTTTATTCACTACTGTATGTGGTGGGGCGGGATTTAGCCCAGTCAGTTGAGCGCTTGCCTGAGGTGCCTGCATCGCAGTTTTATTCACTACTGTATGTGGTGGGGCGGGGTTTAGCCCAGTCAGTTGAGCGCTTGCCTGAGGTGCCTGCATCACAGTTTTATTCACTACTGTATGTGGTGGGGCGGGATTTAGCCCAGTCAGTTGAGCACTTGCCTGAGGTGCCTGCATCACAGTTTTATTCACTACTGTATGTGGTGGGGCGGGATTTAGCCCAGTCAGTTGAGCGCTTGCCTGAGGTGCTTGCATCACAGTTTTATTCACTACTGTATGTGGTGGGGCGGGATTTAGCCCAGTCAGTTGAGCGCTTGCCTGAGGTGCTTGCATCGCAGTTTTATTCACTACTGTATGTGGTGGGGCGGGATTTAGCTTAGTCAGTTGAGGGCTTGCCTGAGGTGCTTGCATCGCAGGATCGAACCACCTCAGTGGATCTATTCAACTAATTGAGTTTTTTTTATCGTTCCAACCAGTGCACCACAACTGGTCAAAGAACGTGATATGTGCTTTCATGTCTGTGGGAAAGTACATATAAAAGATTATTTGCTGCTAATGGAAAAATGTAGCAGGTTTCCTCTAATGACTACGAGTCAGAATTACCAAATGTTTGACATCCAATAGCGGATGATTAATTAATCAATGTGCTCTAGTGGTGTTGTTAAACAAAACAAACTTTAGCTTTTGTTATAACATTTTTAATGACTACTGTATGTGTACCTTTTGACCCACTGTTAAAACAGCGAGTTGGGTTTACTCCGAGTCTGAGTAACTCCGAGCCAACAGGATCTGTAAAGGAAGGTGTTAACTGGTCATAGTGAACTCAGTTCAACTTTTGCATCACATTTTGATTAGAATAACAGAAAAAGCTAACATAAACACATCCTGTGACTTCCCCTCCCAGCCCCGGTTGCCTTCCCTAATATCCCCACTTCCTCCGAAACGGCATCCAAGCCTGACCCCCTCCCACTGGTTTGGCAGACTGCCAAGTCCCATTTCAATGAGAAATGTCAGAATCAACAAATTGAAAGATTATTCTATCAGGGCTTGGTCCACTAAGCACCCAGTTTCTTGACCAGTCCGGCAATTAACACTGGCTACACAGCTATCAGCACAGAACGCTTGCAGGATTTTTCTCTCAATCGGAGAATGCCAAATGGGTAAACATTGCTGAGCCTCAACAGCAGAACTATCTGCAGAGCAGAACTATCGGAACATTGCTTATTCAACACTCAAAAGTCTTGATCTCCTGGGAAAGAAAATCTCTCATTGCTGCGCTTCGTGGGACTTTGTTGGCACCAGCGTATCTTTACCCGTAGTCCAACGGCCCCTCAAATCAAACGTCCCCTGAGAAAAATTGCTTTATGGTAGTTTAATGCATATCCTAGGACTTTGATGAGACTGGTTCAATTTCACAGGCCATAAGTTGATTCATTAGTAAGGAACTTGGGGATTGCGTTGGCTCCAACTTCAAGGTGTCTGGGGAGCGGAGGTAGATAAATGACCAATACACACCGAACTCCTCACTGATTGAGGTGAGAAATGAGCAGACAGGTGGCAGACAAGATAAAACTACAATCACCCAACACTAATACAGTGTAAAGTAACTCCCGCCGCGGAGTGGGTCACTGGCGAAGTCGGAGGCTGAATCTGGGGAGGGCGTGCCTGAACCCTTTTGGATAGGGGCACGTTAATAGAGTTTCCCAGTTCCCAGTGTAAAGTATTTATCATGTACAAACCACCTGTCTATAACAGACTAGATATTAAACACAGAAGACCTTAAGTGTACGAGACGGGGAAGGCGACAAGGGGACAACTGCCCCTTTAGTGCTAGAGCAAATCTGTAAATTTTGGGGAAATTTATAGAGATATTTGGGCAAACTGTAATAACCTGATAACGTTTTACCATGTATTTCTATCCTTTTAAGGGGCGAGGCGTAACCCAGTGGTACAGCGCTTGCTTGATGCGTGGTCGGTTTGGGATCGAACCCCGTCAGTGGGCCCATTGTGCTATTTCTCGCTCCAGCCAGTGCACCACGACTGGTACATCAACGGCTGTGGTATGTGTTATCCTGTCTATGGGATGGTGCATATAAAAGATCCATAGCTGCTAATGGAAAAATGTAGCGGGTTTCCTCTCTAAGACTGTATGTCAGAATAACCAAATGCTTGACATCCAATAGCCGATGATTAGTAAATCAATGTGCTCTAGTGGTGTCATTAAACAAAACAAACTAAAAAAACTTTAGATGTTCCATTATCATTTAAATCATTGATCTTGGTTGAACGATCAACACAAATTCTGGCCTAAATCTAACTCTGTATTGGAGCTGGTATAGGGACTCGAACCCAGCACCTATCAGTCCCAAACCCAATGGCTTTCCACCATACAAGACTTGGTGTGGAGACCTGCAAGTTTAAGATCACTCAGTGCTGTGGCTGTCATCTCCCTGTCCCACACAGTTACTTCAACCTGCCACTTACACCGCTACCCCCCAGTCTCCCCTCCTACCACCCCTCCTCCCCCACCTAATCCCACCTGTAGGGCTCCTAAGGGCCAGTCTGAGGATATGAACTGATACTGACAATATATATGGCAGAGGGATGTCACGTTCATGAAGGGAGAACCACAGCTAATGGATGGAGGGTGACAGGGGGTCTTGCAGCTTTGATGGGTGCAATTTGAAGATGGATTGAACCCATTTAGAGACGTATTAGATGAACTTCAAAGTAACAGGGTGTTGTGTGTGTGTAACATCAAACAGGCCTGCAGTTGTTATAGTATATATCATGTGCACATTGCTGATATAATGTTTGTCATTGTATACAAATTGTGGTGAAGGATAAAATCTTCTGTATCCTGTACATCAGTTTGAGTTAATAATTACAATACTAATGTCCAAGTGTATCAGTGTGCATTAGTCATTGTGGGTGGGATCTGGCTCAGTTGGTAGAGTGCTCAGCTAAGGTGCTTGCAGATCAAGAGATGTGCGGTCGGTGTTAGGATCGATCTCCGTTGGTGATTTCTCATTCCAGCCAGTGCACCACGACTGGTATATCAAAGGCTGTGGTAAGTGCTGTCCTGTTTGTTGGATGGTGCATATAAAAGATTCCTCACTACTAATGGAAAAATGTAGCAGGTTTCCTCTCTAAGACTATGTGTCAAAATTACCAAATGTTTGACATACAATAGCCAATGATTAATGCATCAATGTGCTCTAGTGGTATTGTTAAACAAAACAAACTATAACTGTCTTGTCAACCTCTGGTATATGCATGGAATAACATATATGCACTGAAATAATACATATGCACTGCTATTTAGTATGAGTAGCCTGTAAGTTTTTTCTTTCATTGTCTTTACAGTCTTTTATTGAAGAAAGGTTTTATTTAATGACACATTCAACTCATTTTAATTTATGGTTAAGGACCACACAGATAATGAGAGCCGTAGTTTATAGCACATTGAGTTGTTGTTGAAGTAACATTCCTTTCTTTTCAGTCATTTTGTAATACATAATATAATCTGCTGCTTCCACAAATATGTTACTGTTACAGTAAGAAATATTTTTTTATTCATGACAGCACATACCATAGCTTTTGATTACTTGTCATGAAAATTGGAGAAGTTGTCTGAATGGGAAAACAACATAGAGACAGAAGGAAGGAAAGAAGAAAATGTTATATTTTACACATATTTTACACTCAACACATTTTATTTACAGTTATATGGCCTCAGACATATGGTTAAGGACCACACAGATATTGAGAGAGAAAACTTGCTGTCGCCACTTCATGGGCTACTCTTTTTCCGATTAGCAGCAAGAGATCTTTTATATGCACCATCCCACAGACAGGATAGTACATATCACTGCCTTTGCTACACCAGTTGTGGAGCACTGACTGGAACGAGAAATAGCCCAATGGATCCTAGACTGACCGTGCAATAAACAAAGGTTTTACCACTGGGCTATGTCCCACCACACATAGAGACAGCTGCACACAGTAAGACAGATGGTGAGACAAAATGACAGACAGAGATAGACAGACAGACAGACAGACAGACAGACTCACTCACTAACACACTGACTGCCTGATTGATGGATTGACTAATTGATGCACAAAACGAAACCGGTAGGAAACCAATGGGACACATATCAAGATAGACAGACAGTGAGACATACAAACAGACAGTGAGACAGACAGACAGACACACTCACTCACTGACACATTGACTGACTGACTAAACCGGCAGCAGGAAACCAATGAGACACATATCGAGACAGACAGACAGACAGACAGACAGACAGACAGAAGACAAATAAAGAGGTAGAAGGCAGCCATACCTCACAGGATGTCGGTGTACACAAATAAATTTCTGTCAAAGAGACCTGTGAACAATGAGACACAAGTGTTCAATACACAAGTTTTGTTAACGGAACGGAGGAAAAACGTTTTAATGTGCTCATCCATCAATGAAATACGGAGGTGGACAATACCCGACCCATCGGGCGGGTCCCTTCCAGTCCGCCCATTCACGTTCACGACGGAGATAATGGGAAATCATGCAGATCCCCAGAGAGGGAGATGCATTGGTCACTGACTTAGAGAGGACAAATGTGGGTCAGAGGATGTCACTGGACAATGATCACTTGTATAATGTCATACCGGCTCTGCAGGGGTCACCCAGTTGTGTTAGACAATCACCTGGCTTGACCAACCACCTGTGATGAAATGATCGGCTACAATTAATTCATATGAAAATGGCCGTATTAATAAACTGTTACTAGCATTTAAATCACAATTTGTGTTGTCGTCATGAGGAGAAATGGGGGTAGTGGTGGTGTGTCTCCCAAACAGAATCCAGAATTCATTAAAATATATCAGACAAATATTCTCACCATTGTTATTTATTACCCCACACACACACACACCCAAACCTCTTAAAAACAGTGTGTATTTATATAATTAAAGTGAGCTATGTCACTAGATGATGCTTAAAATTCAATATACACAAAATGACTATTATTCCAATTCATCCAACCATTGATTCAAACATAGAGTCATTCATCCATCAGTCATCCAAAAATACATCCATCCATCAGTTATCCATCAACCCATCAGTCGTCCATCAGTCATCCATCCATCCATCAACCCATCCACTCTCCCTCCCACCAGTCATCATTCATCCATCATCCATCCATCCTTCCATCCATCCATCCATCCATCCATCATCCATTCCATCCACTTTCTCCCACCCCCTCAGTCCATCCATCCTTCCATCCATCCCCCATCCATCCCATCCAACCCATCATCCATCCTTCCATTCATCCATCCATCCTTCCATTCACTCTCCCCATCCCATCCATAGTCATCCATCCTTCCATCCTTCTGTTCATCCATCCATCCATCTATTCACTCTCCCACCCAGCAGTCATCCATCAACCCATCCACTCTCCCACCCAGCAGTCATCCATTGTTCCATCCATTCACTCTCCCACCCAGCAGTCATCCATCCATCCACCAATCCATCCATCCTTCCATTCACTCAGCCGTCATCCATTGTTCCATCCATTCACTCTCCAACCCAGCAGTCATCCATCCATCAGTCATCCATCCATCCATCCATCCATCCATCCATCAATCCCCATCCACTCTCCCATCATAACCCCAGCAGTCATCCATCCATCCATCCTTCCGTTCCATCCATCCCATCCATCCATCCCATCCATTCACCATCTCACCCACTAGTCATCATCCATCCATCCATCCATCCATCCATCCACCCATCCACTCTTCCACCCAGCAGTCATCCATCCATCCATCCATCTATCCTTCCATCTATCCTTCCATCCATCCATCCATCCATCCATCCATCCATCCATCCATCCATCCATCCATCCATCCATCCATCCATCCATCCATCCATCCATCCATCCATCCATCCATCCATCAATCAATCTGTATACCAATGCACCCACTGATCCAATAATGTATAAGTATTCAAACAGATTGACAACCATGATACAAAAATCTTTCTTCATGTATAAACTAAAATGGAATTCATGACATGCTCCTTGGACAAAATTTTACATTTTATTTCAATTTATTTTGTTTATCCAGTTACAGTTTAAGCTTAATGTTGAAGACCCCGACCTCTGCCATCTGTCACTGAGGTGAATAGTTAGAGACAAACAATCTCCAGTGTAGTGGCAATGTAGGTATGAATATGCCAAATAAAATCCAATAGGTGACCATGTTAATGTTTGTGTTTAAAAACACTATACATGCAATATATCAACCAAACTTTGACCCATAAATATCAGTACTACAACCCCGACCTCAAAGTATTAACTGAAGAAAGTGAAACCTTTTATGACTCATATTCGGTATAACCAGATGTTTTTACAACACCCCAAGTTTCGCACAAAATTTTTGTACTTTTTTTCACAGGTACCCAATACATGTTCCAAGCACAAGGCTATTTGACACAGTGGTACTAGATGAAATAAAATTGCATACATTTTTAGCCCAGATGAAATTTTTTTTTTTTTTTACAACCAACACACTCACATTTATAACCAATCACAGGACTTGTGGTGTTAACTTCTCTATCAAAAGTTGGGTGTACCTCAAACTTTGACCCAGGTGGAAATTATTTGGTTTAGTGCTACCTTGTACCTCTCTGCTGAGCCAACATGTACTCCAGGTTGGAGCTAGGAGTTGGTTACGAACTTGACATCTACCATCTTAATCACTGCAACCTTTTAGAAACACTTGTCACAAACTTTTTTCTGACAGAAAAAGAATATTTGTTTGATGACACCTCAGTATATTTTAATCTGTAGATATCTATGTCTGATATGTCATTATTTCAATACTCAGTCCATTGCCACTACATAGACTACTCCTATTAATAAAGCAGAAAGGGATGTTTTATATGCACTTTTTCATAGACAGAACAGTACAGAATACAATATGGTTGTCAGTGATAGAAATAAGCTGAATTTTACACTAATCCACCGGACAAAAAAATCTAGAAATCTACTTGTCCACCAATATTTTCACTTGTCCACCAATATTTTCACTTGTCCACCAATATTTTCACTTGTCCACCAATATTTTCACTTGTCCAAATAAATGTTATGTTTTATTCAAGTACAAGGAACATATTTTTGAGTGCTCAAAATTAAACTGCATTGAACATTTTAACTTGTCCACTGGATAACTACTGATGTACATTTTACTTGTGTGAGCAGATTTTTACTTGTCAGGACTAACAGACAAGTGCTTATTTTGAACACTGGTTGTGACAGACTGGTTGGGATGGGGAAAAAGAAGAAAAAAAGATGGAAAAAGAAGAAGAGTAAATCGAGGGTGACCCATCACACCTCAGGCGAGCACTCTACCACTAAGCTACATCGTGCCCTATGATTTTAATACACGTCAGACAGGTCACTGAGTGAGTTTACAAGTGTTGAGGTCCTGCCAGCCATGGGTCACTTAAAACTTGGACATTATGAGAATGCCAGGCTGGTCAGCAATTAGTCAATTACTTTCAGCCACTCTCAAACTGTCTTCCCACATCTCCATGAAGCAATAGTCAGTGATTCCAAACACACTCTCTTTAATACTTTCTTAATCTTCTTCTGGCAGTGGCAGATAGTCTCTGCATTGTGTTTACCACAGCCATCTTAACAAGCCACAGCTAACATTGATTTTATAAGAACATCAACTGATTATCACTATCTTCAGTACCATAGGATATCTACAGCTTCAGCCATCCACAGCCCATTTACTGTTAGGCAGGTCTGAGGTTCAGCCAATCGGTGACAGTGTTACTAAATTAGGCTACCGTCTGACAGGTGACTGCAAACTGTCTGTCAACACAAAGCTATAATGCCAGTCACAGGTAGTTGAAACTCGACATGTGCCCACTCGGTTATCTCCCCTTAATGAGGAGCTCTCCTGGTCAGGTTCTCTTGACCTAACAAGTTGAGAACAGAACAGCAATAGAATGGTATCTGATAAAGATATGATAATGTTGTGGAAGTATTTCTAGTAGTTGAATTTTGTACCCAGTTATTTCACTTTGATGTTATTTTTAGACTTTATGAGGAACATTTTATGCTGAATCCTTTAATTATTTTCTTTTCTTATAAAAGCCTTTTTAAAAATATTAAAATACAAACTTTTTATTGTTTTTATTTATACATCATACTGTGATCATACTTTTTGTGAAATAACCAAAATGTTTACTGGTAAATAGTAAATTAGACAATTGGTTTACTTTTTTTGAAAACAGTTGTATTGGAACTTTCAATACTGGTAAATACTAAAATGTCTTGGATCAGAATTCTGATTTTCACAAAAGGGTGAAAATATTTCTTGAAACAATTGTGATGGTAGAGACCAAATAGACGGAGTTTAAAATGTGCCAGTGTCATTAAAGGGACCTACCCTAGTTTTTAAACACTAAGGCATATTTTTTACTATTAGATCCCTTTTTGGATAACTGAAATCATACTTTACTTAGATTTTATTGTTTAGATTATCCATTTCCGTACATTCGAAAGTGTTTTGGGTCATCCTGGTGTTTTTAATGTCATAAAATGCATTTTTTATATTTTTAAAAATGCACATGCGTCTGAAAAGTAACAGTTATGGAGTCAAGTTTTGGTTTATTTTTAGAGGGTATCTCACCATTTCAAAGCCACAGACTTATGTTTCACTCAGTTGTAACTGTATCCAAATGTGTTACAGGTTTGTAGACTAACTAAACTTAGTGTTAAGTTTCACGGGTTGAAACTAGGGTGTGTCCCTTTAACTAAACTTAGTGTTAATTTTCACGGGTTGAAACTAGGGTGTGTCCCTTTAACTAAACTTAGTGTTAATTTTCACGGGTTGAAACTAGGGTCTGTCCCTTTAACTAAACTTAGTGTTAAGTTTCACGGGTTGAAACTAGGGTCTGTCCCTTTAACTAAACTTAGTGTTAAGTTTCACGGGTTGAAACTAGGGTGTGTCCCTTTAACTAAACTTAGTGTTAATTTTCACGGGTTGAAACTAGGGTGTGTCCCTTTAACTAAACTTAGTGTTAAGTTTCACGGGTTGAAACTAGGGTCTGTCCCTTCAAACAAAGTTTTAGTAATTTTATATTTTTAAATTTTGACATTTAGGACTCTGCAATCGTGGAATATTTATGCATAAGAAAGCATAATTTACCAACTATTTTTAATGACCTTACAGGTTTTTAATTTAGTGTGTCATTGTGACCTTGACTTACACAATTGTTATAATACTGACTATCTGTTTGGACATCACAGGTTATTCCTGTGGACATATTCCTTTACTTTCCTTCATGGCATGATATCAATGTGCTCTAGTGGTGTCGTTAAACAAAACAAACTTCCTTCATGGCATTATATCAATGTGCTCTAGTGGTGTTGTTAAACAAAACAAACTTCCTTCGTGGCATGATATCAATGTGCTCTAGTGGTGTTGTTAAACAAAACAAACTTCCTTCGTGGCATGATATCAATGTGCTCTAGTGGTGTTGTTAAACAAAACAAACTTCCTTCGTGGCATATCAATGTGCTCTAGTGGTGTCGTTAAACAAAACAAACTTCCTTCATGGCATGATATCAATGTGCTCTAGTGGTGTCGTTAAACAAAACAAACTTCCTTCGTGGCATGATAGTCTTGTTCTTAATACCATAAGACTGAAAATAAAATATGTTTTGTTGTATTTTGGTCAATTTGTAGCTGTCATTTTGTGTTGTGATTTGCCAAATGTAATAAATAGTTGACAAATACTAGCAGTAATCATATAGGACTCTCTAGCTTGGCTAGCATACCAGCCTGCATGGCTCGTAAAAAGTACTTGTACAAATTACATTGATTCTTTGAAATGACACAGTGAACATATATCTTGAAATTCTGGGAAACCAGTCTTGAATAGCAATCTTTTCTGTGGTTTCATGCAAAACATTTAGTGTATCTTCTGTTCTACTAGAGATGCACGGCACGGCTAGCTAGGTCAGTGGTGGGCTCTAAAGATTTGCAAACAGGGAGACTTAAATTTTTTAAACCACAATCACTGACTGGTAACAATGCTATGTAGCTACATGTATGGTTGGTGTCAGCTAGACAGGATGTACTCTTGGGGGCTTTCATGTTCCAACCAGTGCACAATGACTGGTATATCAAAGACCATGGTATGTGCTATTGTTAGAGGGTATATCACCATTTCAAAGCCACAGACTCATGTTTCACTCTATTGTAACTCTATCCAAATGTGTTACAGGTTTGTAGACTAACTAAACTTAGTGTTAAGTTTCACGGGTTGAAACTGGGGTGTGTCCCTTTAACTAAACTTAGTGTTAAGTTTCACGGGTTGAAACTAGGGTGTGTCCCTTTAACTAAACTTAGTGTTAAGTTTCACGGGTTGAAACTAGGGTATGTCCCTTTAAACAAAGTTTTAGTAATTTGATATTTTTAAATTTTGACATTTAGGACTCTGCAATCGTGGAATATTTATGCATAAGAAAGCATAATTTCCAACTTCTTTTTATCACCTACCATAATTACAGGTTTTTAATTTAGTGTGTCATTGTGACCTTGACTTACACAACTGTTATAATACTGACTATCTGTTTGGACATCACAGGTTATTCCCGTGGACATATTCCTTTACTTTCCTTCATGGCATGATATCAATGTGCTCTAGTGGTGTTGTGAAACAAAACAAACTTCCTTTATGGCATGATAATCTTGTACTTAATACCGTAAGACTGAAAATAAAATATGTTTTGTTGGGTTTTGGTCAATTTGTAGCTGTCATTTTGTGTAATAAATAATTGTCAAATTTGTCAAATTTCTGTCCCGGATTGGGCCCCTGGCCTCCAGAGACCGAACCCGGGGTGGACATGCTCGAAGCCTTAGTGGTATAGGAGCATGGGAAAGTCTTCACTCACTCACTCACTCACTCAAATACTGGCAGTTTTCAGTTTTGAAGAGAGTCCGGGAACCCGAGGCTCACAAAAATCATATAGGACTCTCTAGCTTGGCTAACATACAAGCCTGCATGGCTTGTAAAAATTATTTGTACAAATTACATTGATTCTTCAAAATGACACAGTCATCATATATCTTGAATAGCGATCTTTTCCATAGTTTTATGTGAAATATTTAGTGTGTCTTCTGTTCTACTAGAAATGCATGGCATGGCTAGCTAGGTCAGTGGTGGGCTCTAAAGATTCGCAAACAGGGAGACCTTATGATACTTACATTTTTTAAACCAAAATCACACACTGACTGGTAACAATGCTTTGTTGTTAACTATGTTTTTATTAACACCCCTTGATGAGCTACATGTATGGTTGGTATTAGTTGGACAACATATACTCTTGGGGGCTTTCATGTTCCAGCCAGTGCACAATGACTGGCATATCAAAGGCTGTGGTATGTGCTATCCTGTATGGGATGGTGCATATAAAAGATATGTTGCTACTAATGGAAAAATGTAGTTGGTTTCCTCTCTAAGACTATATGTCAAAATTACCAAATATTTGACATCCAATAGCCGATAATTAACATACCAATGTGCTCTAGTAGTGTCCTCAACAAAACAAACAAATGTTTTTTCAAATATCAGATTTTATCACTAGGTGTTCCCAAAAACATACAACGGAATAGTACAGTAGGAAGTGCCAGTGACTGAAAACAGATTGACTGTGGTCATAGTTGATTAGCAACATTGCAGGAAGTGGTCTGAAACTCAACACTACAGACCTGGTTGAGACATACCCACAGAGAAACTGGACTTTATTTACGAGCACCATAAATCAGTATGAGGGATTGGTCAGCAGTATTAAGACCTGTCCAAAACATCACAGATATACAGATGTTAAAATACAACACCTAACATATTTCAATTTGCCAATGGATATTTGGAGAGAGAGAGAGAGAGAGAGAGAGAGAGAGAGAGAGAGAGAGAGAGAGAGAGAGAGAGAGTGAGAGAGTGAGTGAGTGAGTGAGTGAGTGAGTGAGTGAGTGAGTGAGTGAGTGAGTGAGGGAGGGAGGGAGGGAGAGGGAGGGAAGGAGACAGACAGATATAGAGAGTGGTGGAGAGTGGGATAGGAGACAGAGAGAGAGAGAGAGAGAGAGAGAAAGAGAGGGGGAGAGAAAGAAAGAAAGGGAGAGCAGATATGAGAGAGGCAGAGAGTGAGAGATTGAGGAGAGGCACAGGAGTAAGGGTGGGAGTGTAAAACAGAGATATAGGGGAGAAAGAGAAAGAGAGAGAGACACACACAGACACAGAGAGAGAAAGACACAGAGAGAGAGAGAAGAGGAAAAAGAAAGAAAAAAAAGGAAAAAGAAGATTTTACATTAAAGTTTTATTTTCAGTTTAGATGATAATGTTATACATCCAGTTCCATATGTAGAATATATAAATGCCATATCTTTGATATGTCACTGTTTATGTTAAAGAGTGTAACATAATTAAACCTGTCAACATCATCTGTACTTAATACTACTTATTCATCTTTAACTTTACAATATTTATTTTATATGGGCACACAGAAAAAACAAAGGGTCAAATTTACGAAGCCTGTTTTTCTTAAACACAGGTGTCTAAGCATTGTAAATGTATGTAGTTACACTCATGTAAGACATATACAGGCTTTGTAAATTGTTTTCGAGTTAGGTCCTTCAAAATGGCTAGACATGATGAAGGCAAGCTCCAGGGAGGACAAAGATGTTTGTGAACTACAGGAGTAAGATTGGTTTGAGAGTAACTGTGAAAAGGAGTAGGTGTCAGGGTAAACACAAACAGTGGGTGTGTGATGGGCTTGTTGACCACTCCAGACCTGATTACATGCTGACCAGCAGTCTCTAATTAACCCCTGTTATCTCTGTACAGTTACCCTGTCTGAGGCAATTACACTAACCCTGGGCCAGCAGTGCCATCAGCGGTCAGCCAGTGGGTCACTTGACCCGAGGGAGAACATGTGGCCAGTCTCCACAGATTTCAACCACCGATCACTGTGAAGCAGTTGAGGGGGGTGGGGATGTCGCTCAGTGGTAGAGCACTTGTCAATGTTAGATTGATCATGATCATTCTTACTGCACACATGGTTTGTCTTTTTTCAATGCTCCATGACAGATACAGCAAAGGCCATGGTATGTACTGTTCTGTCTGTGGGAAAGTGCATACAAAAGATCCCCTTGGTGGAAGCAGGTTGGTTCAGTGTTGAAATCAATTCTATTACAGATATACCACTGAGGCCGGTTACAGAAAGAAAGAAATGTTTTATTTAATGACGCACCAACACATTTTATTTACGGTTATATGGCGTCAGAGATATGGTTAAGGACCACACAGATTTTGAGAGGAAACCCACTGTCGCCACTATATGGGCTACTCTTCCGATTAGCAGCAAGGGATCTTTTATTTGCACTTCCCACAGGCAGGATAGCACAAACCATGGCCTTTGTTGAACCAGTTATAGATCACTGGTCGGTGCAAGTGGTTTACACCTACCCATTGAGCCTTGCGGAGCACTCACTCAGGGTTTGGAGTCGGTATCTGGATTAAAAATCCCATGCCTCAACTGGGATCCGAACCCAGTACCTACCAGCCTGTAGACCGATGGCCTACCACGAGAGGCCGGTTACAGATACATCAGCAGGTTACAGATATACATACCACTGAGGCTGGTTACAAATGTACCATCATGGCTGGTTACAGATACATCAGCAGTTTACAGATGCTGTCAATATGTATTACTCTACATGGTATCTGGTGTGAGGCTGAGGACAGCTGGACTGGGCATAGAATGTGAAGAAAACTTCACACTGTGTTTGACAGTTGACTGATATTCAACAAATACCTCGAATAACCCACATACAAACACCTCTAGGTCATGAGGTTACCACGGTGACTAGGTACACTCTCCCAGACATAGATGTAGTGAAGGAATAGAATGTTTGTTTAATGACATCTCAGCACATTTTATACTGTGGCAATTTAGTGTTTAATATACATGTGCAATGATTCTTATTTATATGGAAGGAAATGTTTTATTTAACGACACACTCAACACGTTTTATACTGTGGCAATTTAGTGTCTAATATACACTTCATGGGCTACGCTTTTCGATTAGCAGCAAGGGATCTTCTATATGCACCATCCCATAGACAGGATAGCACATACCATGGCCTTTGATGTACCAGTTGTGGTGCACTGGTTGGAGCGAGAAATAGCCCAATGGGCCCATTGACGGGGATCGATCCCAAACCAACTGCACATCAAGCAAGGACTTTATCACTGAGTTACATCTCACCCCTTTATTTATATGGTTGCATATGTATGATTTTAAACAAAAATATCTTAATAAATAGAAGGGACAAATCATGATTTCTAAGACTATGCTGATTGTGTGCATGTAAATTCATTATTTCTCTGTTCTCTTAGCAAAGAAATATGTTGTTCAAAATACTTGAAACAGCTTATTTCATTGCAATAATACAGTCATTTATATTTTATTAGGGTTTTTTTCTTCAAATATTCACCCATAAATAAGGATTAGTTTTTTTCAATTCTAGAAAGAGATAAATGCCATGACAAAACAAGCAGGATGAAAATGAGATAGCTTATTATTAAAATCCATGTTCCAAATGTTTTCAAATAACTCTCAGTCTTAAAAATAATTGACATACAGTAGGCAATATTTTTTGTTACATCGGAGTCATCAACAATCTTGTTTTGATTAATAGTATATGCATCAGAGTTATATCTTATAAATCTGAAATGTCAAAGATGCCTCTTCCCTTGTAGCGAGACATAGCCCAGTGGTAAAGTGCTCGCTCGATGCACGGTCGGTCTGGGATCAATCCCCGTCGGTGGGCCCATTGGGCTATTTCTCGTTCCAGCCAGTGCACCATGACTGGTATATCAAAGGCTGTGGTATGTACTACCCTGTCTGTGGGATGGTGCATGTAAAAGATCTCTGGCCATGAAGTGGCAACAGCGGGTTTACTCTCTCAATATCTTAGTGGTCCTTAACCATATGTCTGACGCCATATAACCGCATATAAAATGTGTTGAGTGCGTCGTTAAATAAAACATTTCTTTCTTTCTTTCTTCCCTTATATTCCCAACCCCTGCTATTTGGCAGCACCACACTCCATTCTCACATGGAAAGGATTAACAACACAAAAGAATCAGGACTCTTGTGTCCACTCTCCAGAGAAAAAATAAACTGGGTGAGGAAAAAAGAAGAAACTTTCTCAGGGGTATTGGGAGAGAGAACAACACATGAAGCTGTGTGTCTGCATCATGTTATGTAAAATTGCAGATGTAGAATCTAATCAAAGATCCATGGAAGCCATCACAGGGTGATAAAGGATCTTTATTGTTAACAGTTGTGCACTGGGACCCTCACTGAGATTACCCAACCAATAAACACGAGGCTAACAGCTTTAACTAACATTACCCAACCAATAACTATGAAGCTAGCATCTTTGACTTAAGATTACCCAACCAATAACCAAGAAGCTAACATCACTAACTGGGATTACACAACCAGTAATGATGCAGATACCATCTTGTGTGTGGATCAGATAGCGGTCATTAGCTGTTTCATATTTATCATAGTGTCTACATGGGGGGATATCTGATACTAACTGATGTACCATCACTAACACTCTGGGACTACCCTGCTATTTGATATATTACACTTTGATCAATAATGTGCCTTCACTATAACATTTATCAATTGATGACCAACATTCATTTCATTTCAACCTATTTTTGTGCTTATTTCCAATTAAGGTTCCAGCAAGCTATCTGGGCCATCTGTTCAGGACAGTGAGTTAGTTGTTAGTTGTTAGTGAGAAAGAAGAGTGTGTAGTGGTCTTACACCTACCCATTGAGTCGTTAAAACTCGCTCTGGGTGGGAGCCAGTACCGGGTTACAAACCCTGTACCTACCAGCTTTATGTCTGATAACTTAACCACGACACCACCGAGCCCAGTTGCTGACCCTCTGTAAGGGCAATATTAGGTCATGTGACTGATTTTCAATGAATACAAATACAGATATATTAGTTCAAAAGGGGATGTTCAAAACTTATGCATGACCTTGGCTTTGAACCCCCCCCCCCCCCCCAAAAAAAAACCCCAACCCACTCCCACCTCCCACTAAATTCTGAAAAAGAATATTGGTAATATAACTGACTTCTAAAGTGTAGATGTTGTTGAATTTATGACTGGTGAGTATCAGGTTCATATGTAAAAACAAAATTGGTTCCAGCCAAGAGAGATAACACAAAGAGGGCTAACCCATCCATAACTGAATCTGTTTTGAAAAAATCTGCAGCTATGACTGATCAGTAGAAATAGCCTACTATATACCATGCATGTGGTAGAAGCAAGCATGGGTGTATGGGGACTCTTTGATTTAGGGGGGCTGGGGGGGTTGATTTGCCCGAAATTTTACCCAGATAAAAACTGCCAGAATTTTCCCCACTGTTTTCCCACTGTTTTGCCTGAATTTTGGGGGGCAACTGTTGTAGCGCATGCCCATCCTGGGCACAGTCACCAGGCTCAGCCGGCTCCTCTGTCCAGGACAGGAAAAAGGGTGGGTAGGAGAAGGGACCGCCTACACTGGCAGGTGCAAGGAAGCACCAGCAATCCGACTGGGGCCAGTAGCAGACGGAGGGTGGTATGGTGCTATGGAATTTCGAATGTCCCATAGGATTAAGCCAAAGAGAATGGGTGCACATGTTTCAATAATCAGCAAGGGGTCTTTTATAATCAGCCACTGTCATTTAGACAAAATCCTCTAGCTATGTACTGATTATGTGAAAATGTGGATGGATGGATGGATGGATGGATGGACATATAAATAGATTGGTACATATATTCATTGATAGATGAATGGATTGATGTTGTTGATTTTGATGTGTTTGTTAAAATTATTATGATGTATTGAGTTATCACTGACTCAAGTTTCTTAACAAATTGATTTAAATATTATTTAAATATTCATAATATGTGCTATTGTTCCTCATGCTATACATATTACATGTATATTGATGTTGTTTGTATGAATGTATGTATGTATGCATGTATGTATGTATGTATAATATCATGTATAGATTAGAGAGGGCCTTATGGGAGACCAGTCACCTTGTACTGAATGTGTTTACCCTCTGAAAATAAAGAATTTTATTATTATTATTATTATGAATGATTGAATGGATGGACATCTGTCTCAAGAACAATTAACATTTAAGGAAGTAAGGAAGGAATGTTTTATTTAATGATGCACTCAACACATTTTATTTATGGTTATATGGCATTAGACATGGTTAAGGACCACACAGATATTGAAAGAGGAAACCCGCTGTCACCACTTCATGGGCTACTCTTTTTGATTGGCAGCAAGAGATCTTTTATATGCAACATCCCACAGACAGGATAGTACATGCCATTGCCTTTGTTATATCAGTTGTGAAGCACTGGCTGGAACGAGAAATAGCCCAATGGGTCCACAGACAGGGATCAATCCTGGACCGACCGCACATTTAAATGCTAGCTGGAAGGGGTTTTGACTGAGGGGGTTTTGACCGGAGGGGGTTTTGACCAGTTACCGCTAGCAACACACCTCTGAATGCCTGACACATTTCAATCTGGATTAACATTTCATAAAATGTTAGCATTCAGCACTTAGTCTTTCGTAATCTAGCCAGTGAAACAGAATACAGTTTTTCCCACATTTTATCACAGCCTGACCAACACATGATGTCAACATTTCCTCATGAGGTCATCATTTGCTCTCCATCTATTCCACAATCCTCAGTGTGTTCTGGTCATCAGCCTGCCACCTGGGGGCAGGTCTGAGGTAATATTACGTCATAAGCCAGGGTGTTGTGGAATGATGTAAATACAGCCAGGTTTTCAACACATTGGATGACAATGTGTAATAGGAAGTATCCACTACAGAAATCATGGGTCTCTCACCAGGGTTTTGTTTTTCTTGTCACAACACTTCAGGCATCTTTTGTTGGCAGTGATGGTTAAAATGTGTTTGTGGTGGGTGTGGAAGGGGAGGGGGTGATAAGTACCTCTATAGGTAAACCTTCATGGAAAATTACTGACAGTACTGATGCTGTTACCAAAGTTTGTTTTGGTTAACGACACTACTGGAGCACATTAATTAATTCATCATCAGCTATTGGATGTTAAACATTTGGTCATTCTGACACATAGTCATCAGAGGAAAGCCGCTATATTTTTCCTAATGGAAGGAAGGAAAATTGTTTAACGTGCACATTCAGAGCAAGCTGTTGTAGCACACGCCTGTTCTCAGCCGGTTCCTCTGTCCAGGATTGGGGTGGGTGAAGGAGGGACTGCCTGCACTGACAGGTGCAAGGGATCACCAGCAGTCCAACCGTAGTTGGTAACAGGCTGGGGGTGGGGTGGTATGGTGCTATGTAATTTGGAACGTCCCACAGGATTAAGCCAAAGAGAAATGAGTGCGCATTTTGATGAAGGAAGTTTGGCGCAATTTTGATGGTCGTTCTAAAAATAAACGGTCGGGAGCTACGTATAGGTTTGGAATTTTTCCTAATGCTGGCAAGGGATCTTTTATATGTACTTACCCCACAGACAGGAAAGCACATACCACAGCCTTTGTTCAATTGTGATGCACTGGTTAGAAAGAAAAAAAATTCAGTCAGTTGAATGGATCCACTGAGGTGGTTCGATCCTATGACACCAGCACCTCAGGTGAGCACTCAATCTTGGTTTATGAGGTGGCAAGTGCTGGGTTCCCATTTTTGAAGGGGGACAGGCTAATTTTTGACCGAATTAAATGAAAATGCCCAAATATGGATAACAACATTTATTCATATTAGTATTACTACCAAACAGCTATACAGGGTTGCAAATGAATCACTACACATTTGTACATGGATTACAATGAATTTTGCAAGAAAAATTATGAAAATACATGGTAAAAAGGTCTCAGGTTAGCACATTTTGCCTGAATATCTCTATTGTTTTTACCCAAATTTGACCATTTGCTCCAGAACTGGGGGAAGGGGGGGGGGGGGGGGGAGAGAGTTGCCCTCCCCATCCCCTGTCTCATACACTTACGCTAGCACTTGAACCCTAAGTGGATACACTCATGAAAATAAAATTCTGTCTCCTTATTTTTAGGTTTTTTTTTTTTCTCTTTGCTCTTTTAACTTTTGTTTTTATACAATTAAATATCTCCATATCAGTTATATAATGTTATTTTTAACATTTAATTTACTTGATAATTTTGATGTAACTAAAACCATATTTGTATATGGCACTGACTCCGGGCTACCCAACCATGATATTGTCATTGATTTGGGGAATAATAAAAAAAAAATTTGTTTAAAAAGTTCAAATGAGATGTACAGGTTTTGGTCATTTCCATAGGCATATATATGTATCTTGTGGGCACTGGGATATGTGTGTGTGTGTGTGTGTGTGTGTGTGTGTGTGTGTGTGTGTGTGTGTGTGTGTGTGTGTGTGTGTGTGTGTGTGTGTGTGTGTGTGTGTGTGTGTGTGTTGTATCCCAGTAGTAAAGCGCATGGTTGATGCGTGGTCAGTCTGCAATTCCCATTTGTGGGCCCATTGGGCTATTCTTGTCCCAGCCAGTACACCGCTACTGGTATATCAAAGGCCATAGTATGTGTTATCCTGTCTGTGGGATGGTGCATATAAAAGATCCCTTGCTACTAATGGAAAAATGTAGTGGGTTTTCTCTCTAAGACTAAATGTCAGAATTACCAAATGTTTGACATCCAATAGCCGATGATTAATAATTAATGTGGGAAATGTGCATTTCTGATTTGTAGCTGTGGTATGTGCTATCCTGTCTATAGAATGGTGCATATAAAAGATCCCGTAATTGCTACTAATTAAAAAATGTAACAGGTTTCCTTTCTAAGACTATATTACAGAATTACCAAATGTTTGACATCCAATAGCCGATGATTAACAAATCAATGTGCTCTAGTGGTGTTGTTAAACAAAACAAACACAGATGGGAAATGTGCATTGGGGGACGAGTGTTGGAATGAAAGGCAGGCAGATAGAGAGCGGTTATATCTGATGGTACTTCTATATGTAAACCATGATGGGAGAATTACTGTATAACTATAATAAATACACCTTTAAAATATTGCAACAAAATATCCTCATGTTGAACTCACAATGGACTAACATGTTTTGGAAGTGACACACGATGACACAAATATGTCACAATAAATAACAATCATCTGTACTTTGATTGTTTCTTCTCCCAGCAGTCAGACTGACGGACTGTTTCATGTGCCCGGACACTTTAGTACTGTCCTAGTGGTCACTGTGACAGGCTGACTCCATTAAAACTAGGACCTGGACACTCAAAGTATGTTGACAAAGTTCAACTCTAAAATATTGCCTATTTTTGTTTACATAGACAGTGCTACATGTAATTATATATATAAGTTGTATTTGTGAATTATTTTAAGTTTTGTAAATTATTTTTAACGATGGACTTCGTACTTTCCCAATTCAGCTATTTTGTAAAATAACTACATTGTTTGGTGGAATTTGATAACTGGACATAGTGTTCACATATGAATGAATACAAATACAATATCTATATGTCTTTATGTAGGTTTTTCCAAATGTAGAAACTTGCTCAGATGCACGTCATTTTCGTAGGAGCTCTATTTTTATCATCATCCTGAATGCGGTATCACATGCAGATATGATTTCAGCCACTACATAGAGCAACTAAAATAATCATGTCTCTAATGCGGTATCACATACAGATATGATTTCAGTCAGCACACGGAGCAACTGAAATAATCATGTCCCTATTTGGATGCCATATCCGTATGCTTATCCTGACACACATTTTATAAACTGGACAGGACGTAGCCCATCGTATAGCGCTCACTTGATGCGCGGTCAGTTTGGGATCGATCCCCATCGC
Source organism: Gigantopelta aegis (assembly GCF_016097555.1). Classification (NCBI taxonomy): domain Eukaryota; kingdom Metazoa; phylum Mollusca; class Gastropoda; order Neomphalida; family Peltospiridae; genus Gigantopelta; species Gigantopelta aegis. Next base: position 14,495,588 of record NC_054712.1, on the reverse strand, counting down.
TGGACCCATTGGGCTATTTCTCGTTCCAGCCAGGGCACTACAACTGGTACATCAAAGGTCATGGTATGTGCTATCCTGTCTGTGGGATGGTGCATATAAAAGCCCTTGCTGCATTAGGAAATATGTAGCGGGTTTCCTCTGATGACTACGAGTCAGAATTACCAAATGTTTCACATCCAATAGCCAATGATTAATTAATCAATGTGCTCTAGTGGTGTCGTTAAACAAAATAAACTTCTGAATTTCATAAAATCAGTATGATTCACAGGCGAAATGTAACAATTTCTGTATTATCCATATTATTAATAATTTCTTTTCATGAATAACAAGCTAGAACCATGTCAAATGTTTCAAACAAAACTAGAAGGAGACAATGAAACAACATCATTTTCTGAAATGACGTCCTTTTGGTAAGCGATTACACAGATCTAAGACTGGAAAAGACGCATTATGTTATGACATCGCTTCCTAAAATGACGCAATTCGTTATGACACATGTGGGTCATACTGGTTATATGTCCCTATTTATGTTGAACTATGTGGATAATAAATATTCATATGTGTGTGAACATAGCTTTACAAAATAAGTTTATTATCTAACTGAGATGTTTTGCTGTGTTGGTGTTAATCTCAGTGGAAGAGTGTTAACATGATGTCACGTTGTAAAGCAAGCTGTAGGTTTCATCCTCGTTATTTCAAAAAGTGCATTTTTAATTCATTTTTGTGCTTATATCCATTTAAGGTTCAAGCATGCTATCCTGGCCACACACCACAACTAAGTAGACTGTCTGTCCAGGACAGTGGGTAAGTGGTTAGGTGCTGATGGTTAGTGAGAGATGAGTCTTACAGTTACCACAGAGTTGTTATAGACTCACTCGGCTGTCATGAACTAGGAACCAACTAGCATTTAAAATCAAAGGTTTAACCACTATAAAGTTTGTTTTGTTTAACGACACCACTAGAGCACATTGACTTATTAATCATTGGCTATTGGATGTCAAACTTTTAATACATTTTCCCGTTAGTAGCAAAGGATCTTTTATATGTAATGGGGCGGGACGTAGCCCATTGGTACAGCGCTAGCTCGATGTGCGGTCGGTGTGGGATCGATCCCCGTCGGTGGGCCCATTGGGCTATTTCTCGTTCCAGCCAGTGTACCACGACTGGTATATCAAAGGCAGTGGTATGTACTACCCTGTCTGTGGGATGGTGCATATAAAAGATCACTTGCTGCTAATCGAAAAGAGTAGCCAATGAAGTGGCGACAGCAGGTTTCCTCTCTCAATATCTGTGTGGTCCTTAACTATATGTCTGACGCCATATAACCATAAATGAAATGTGTTGAGTGCGATGATAAATAAAACATTTCCTTTCTTCCTTCTTTTATATATACCATACCAAGGCCTTTGATATACTAGTCAAGAAATAGCCCAATGGGCCCACTGACAGGGATCAATCCTAGACTGACCACACATCAAGCGAATGCTTTACCACTGGGCTACGTTCTGCCCTTAATCACTATATGCCACAGAAGCCCAGGTAAAGAAGGTAACATAAATTGTATAACGAACATCCACATAGGGTGTGGTCAACAGGTGCTGAGAATAACACCTGCTTATCTGTGTCATAAAGACTCACCTGTCGGCTCACCTCATTATACACAGAAAACAAAAAACAAGTCTGTAAAAAACCCATTAAAATGAAATTACGAATCTGCAGGTAGTTCATTATTAAATGGTCATTTACACAATCTGTAATTTGGCTGTCTGGCCGACCGTTATTAAATGAAAACTAGTGGATCATACAAGACACTTGAGATAAATGTGTGTGCAAGATGATGGCATTCTACAGCATAACCAGCCAACTTAACCAGGCTGTTTATTACTCATACACCTGGATTAACACAACATCAAAGAGATCGTAAACAGGTAACGATACAGGTAAGCAGTCTGCATCACCCTCCCGATCACGCCCGACACCATGGGCTAATGATTCTGTTGAGGTGTGCGGCCTTTGATGTGTGTTGATTAGCCCTTGTTAGCGGACAAGTGGGCCAGGGGCAGATAACTCTGGTATTACATGATGATGTGATGTGTCCACATCCTTACAGAGATTAACAGTTAAAGATGTATTGGTAATAAAATCTGTATTGAAATATTAAATTATTCTATGCAAGGAAAGAAATCTTTGTGCCTGTACTACCATATAAGCACATTTTAAAACTACAGTCAACACTTGGTTCAGATAATGGGAGGAAATTTTTTGTTTTGTTTAACACCACCACTAGAACACACTGATATATTAATCATCGACTATTGGATGTCAAACATTTGGAAATTTTGACACATAGTCTTAGAGAAGAAACCCAGTACATTTTCCCATTAGTAGCAAGGGATCTTTTATATGCCCCATCCCACATACCATGGCCTTTGATACACCAGTCTTGGTGCACTGGTTGGAACGAGAAGTAGCAAAATGGGCCAACCGACGGAGATTGATCCCAAACCTACTACGCATCAAACGAGTGCTTTACCACTGGGCTATGTCTCGCCCCCAGGGATGGGGAGAAAGTCTTATTGGTGTACTAAGAAACTGATAAACTGACACACCTCTTTTTTCTCATTCCAACCAGTGCACAACAACTGGTCTACCAACGGAGATTGATCCCAAACCAACTGCACATCAAGCAAGTGCTGTACCACTGGGCTACATCCCGTCCAGATAGTGGGAGGAAACCTGCGACCACCATACTGGTTACAGCAGAAAAAGAGTCTTGAATATGCATGGACAGGACAAGATGTATCATGGTTTTTGCTAAGCCACTTGTGAAGCATTAGATAAGATGGGAAAAAACCCTGATGTGTCCACAGTGAGTTGTTAATCCTATGGTACATAACACATTTGGCAAGTGGTGTACCCCCAACCCTAGTCCAAACAAAAAAGGACATGGTCCTACTATGACCTATGGTACTTCAATCATGTAAACATGGTCAGAATGGGAAAAAACATCCTACTGGGAATCAAACCTACAACCATAATGTGTCAAGCTCACCCCACTAAAATGTACATTGCTGCAATTTAAATTGAAATATAGGAAAGTGATAGACAGTGAATTTGTTCAATGACAATGGTGTGGGATCGTAGCATAGTGGTAAAGTGCAGCTTGCCTGATGCGCGGTTGTTCTAGGATCGATCCCTGTCAGTGGCCCATTGGACTATTTGTACCGATAATGCAGCAAGGGATCTGATTCTGTAACCCATTGTGTCTCAGGTAAGTAGCTACATGTACATGCTGCCCCTCAATACTAGGACAGCAAGGTGGGGTCTTGACTGTAACAACCAATGTTTATAGGGGTGTCAAGTCATGCTCCCCCAGAAAATATATTGAGAAAAAAGAAAGAAAGAAATATTTTATTTAACGACACACTCAACACATTTTATTTACGGTTATATGGCGTCAGACATATGGTTAAGGACCACACAGATTTTCAGAGGAAACCCGCTGTCGCCACTACATGGGCTACTCTTTCCGATTAGCAGCAAGGGATCTTTTATTTGCGCTTCCCACAGGCAGGATAGCACAAACCATGGCCTTTGTTGAACCAGTTATGGATCACTGGTCGGTGCAAGTGGTTTACACCTACCCATTGAGCCTTGCGGAGCACTCACTCAGGGTTTGGAGTCGGTATCTGTATTAAAAATCTCGTGCCTCGACTGGGATCCGAACCCAGTACCTACCAGCCTGTAGACCGATGGCCTAACCACGACGCCACCGAGGCCAGTTATATTGAGAAAAAAGAAAATTTGCTTGAGCAAGGACTTCAAAACCCTCCCCTTGCACATGAGCCTGCCTACCAGACTTAACCAGGATGACATACACTATCAAGGTTAATGCTGAATCATACATAACAGATTTCTGACCTAATGTCTTCCTTAGTTATAAAAATTAAATGACCCAGAGGAAATTTACCAGCACACAAGCTTTACAAAGAAGATGCTAGATCATGTTGTCAGCTTCTGTATCTATTCTTTAACAAAGCAATTAATTTTTCATGGATTTTACATAACTTGACAGCTTTACTACACTCCATTGCTACAAGCAATGGGAATAAAATCAGTTTGAAGACCTAATCAAACACATCAAATCTAAATCATACAATTTTTGTTTCACGGTCTTTCATTTGTTGCCACCATTATTAAATGGAATGCTATTGGCTGGCTGAATTCTATACCTTTCCTGCTTGACTTTCTCTCCGATTCACATTGACTGCCTTGGATATTACATTCTCCTTGTAAACAATCCCAATTACAGGGCAATAAATTGGATGACTTTGTGAAAAGACTTGGAGCGAAGAGTCATTCTTCTTTTTTCACTTTATGTGTGTGGGATTTTATTTTAATCTCTAGCCTAGAGCCGGGGGTTTTCGGAGACAAAATACTTTTGAACTATTTCCAGTGGGGTGTTGAGGGGTGTGCCAACACTGTGAGTGTCATTGTCTGTTAAGAATGATGACATAACTCATGTTCATGCTTTTGATTCAATGACGGCTCAAGCACACTATCCTGGGCATGCAAGTTCAATACCTGATCAGAAAAGAGGTGATACTTTTAACTATTTCCAGTGGGGTGTTGAGAGGTGTGCCAACACTGAGAGTAGCATTAATTGTCTATTTGTGATGATGACATAATCCATGTTCATGCTTTTGATACAATGAAGGCTCAAGCACGTTATCCTGGGCATGCAATTCCAATACCTCATCAGAAAAGAAATTAATACATTAGTAAAAACACAAACCTGCAGCTGTGTGTCTACATGCACCCAATGTTTAACAGCATTGTCCTTTATACGCAGTCAGTCTGGGATCAATCCCTGTTGGTGGGCCCATCGGGCTATTTTTCTCTCTACAGCCAGTGCACCACAACTGGTATATCAAAGGCCATGGTCTGTGCTATCCTGTCTATGGGATGGTGCATATAAAAGATCCCTTGCTACTAATGGAAAAATGGGCCCACCAACGAGAATCGATCCCAGACTGACCCCTGCATCAAGCGAGCATTTTACCACTGGGCTACCTCCCACCCCTATGTACCAAAAATTATAGGAAAAACAAGAATAATATCAGAACAGAAGGAAGGAAATGGTTTATTTAACGATGCACTCAACACATTTTATTTTACAGTTATATGGCTAAGGACCACACTGATATTGAGGGAGGAAACCCGCTGTCGCCACTTCATGGGCTATTCTTTTTGATTAGCAGCAGGGGATCTTTTATATGCACCATCCTATAGATAGGATAACACATACGATGGTCTTTGATGTACCAGTCATGGTGCACTGGCTGGAGCAAGAAATTGCTCAATGGACCCACTGACGGGGATCGATCCCAAACCAACCGCGCATCAAATGAGCGCTTTTCCACTGAGCTACGTCTCGCCCCCATCAGAACAGGAATTATCAGGACTATCATTCTGTGACCCATCATGTCTCAGGAATTCCTGGTAAAACTAATGAACAGGCCTGATTAAAAATCCCATGCCTCGACTGGGATCCGAACCCAGTACCTACCAGCCTGTAGACCGATGGCCTAACCACTATGCCACCAAGGCCGGTCATTACTAGATCATTACTAGTGAATAATACTTCTCTATTAATTCCATAGGCCAATTTCTACCATACCTTTTAATCAATTCCATCTCTGAATCAATTTTTATTCTGGGACCAATTTTGCAACTTTTGTTTTTTTCTTTTCTTTTTCCTTTTTTTATAACTGAACCTACTCATAAAAAAATCAACCCAACTATTGTTTTGTAATCTATACTTTCAGTGTTGTTTAATTCAAATCTTGAAATAAAATCTTATAAAAAAAGCACACATTCATTTATGCATTCATTTCATCTCAATTGTCACTGTTATATCCAGTTAATGTTCAAGTATTTTGTCCTTGGCACCTCCCCTCCTCTCTCCCCCATCTATCTAGGCTGTCAGTCTGACACAGTGGGTTATGGTTTATTAACATTAAGCATGAGAGAGGTTGGTCTAGTGGTCTTACTGAGTCATTACCACTCATTTTACGTGGGAACTGATACTGGGGTGTGAACCCAATACCTACCAGCCTAAAATGTGATGGCTTAAACACTATAATACTGGAGCTGGAACAAACAAAGAGCTAAGCCAACATTTTGTAAGGGACTGGGCAGAACTGGTTAAAACAACAGTGTTTACTGCGAAAAAAGTGTTAATGTATGCCACAAGTATTACTAATATTTATCTATTGTTTTAAAGCAAGTGTTTACTGAGAAAAACGGTGTTAATGTATGTGAAAAGTATTACTAATATTTGCCTATTGTGTAACCAAAATTCATTTCACATACATGCAATTCAATATGCAGTCACTAATTGGCAAAAAACATCACTACCTACTGCCTGAAGTAGCACTATCCAACATAAACATTACATAAATTAACCTTTAAGTGCTTTCCAATGAGATGCCTGGCCAAGCAAAGCTCCACGGAAGAACAATTGGTTTGAGCAGTTCAAACTTATTAATCACACCCACACCACACAGCAGCAGTAAAAGAATTGGGGGGAAATGTACAATTATCTATTTGCTATGGTAGACGTGAAAAGTGTAGCTGATGGCAATGGGACCATCATGCTAGCAATTATGAATAGATTTGGAGAATTTTAATTTGCCAAGGTTATCCAATCATGGGTGGATTCAATAAGCTTGTCAAACTTGTAACTGCTTAATCAATGGAAGACGGGGAACCTGATGGCTGCCCTTGGGGATGGCTGTTTGGACAATACTATCAAAGGGGTGGGTAGGGGTGGTCCCGTGTCTCCACACACAATAGATGGGTCACCTGCTTCCAACAATAGACTGGTTTTCACAAAGAGAGGGAAATGTGGTAATTCTGTTCTTATTTTAATATTGCCTCATAGCTATGTTTTCATTACTTTTGCTTTAGCTCCTGAAGCTCATAAAGAATTGAACCATCACTAAAACCCCAAAACACATTTATTTTTAAGGCTTTTAAAAGTTACGAACAACAGATCTTTTCATTTATTTTTTTAAGGTCTAGAAGTTACAAACAATAGACCTAGCAATAAAATACATTTATTTTCCAAGGGGCAGGATTTAGATCAGGTGTTTGTGTCACAGGATCAAACCACCTTGGTGGATCCATTTAACTGAGGGTTAACTGTTTTTTTCTCGTTCCAACCAGTGCACCACAACTTAAAACTGTTAGCACTGATGGGAAACATACATTTCTGATGGGTAGCCATGGTATGTGCTATCCTGTTTATGGGATAGTGCATATAAAAGATCCCTTGCTACTAATGGAAAAAATACCCACAAAATACTTATAAACTTTAGACTTTAATTTTTTAAATGATTGTTAGATACATATTTGCTGGACAATATCAACTGATATCTTATTTTTATATCTGGTAAATGTCCCTGCATTGTGTATTTTGGTGAGACTTGAAGTTTACTATTTAAGTTCCAAAGAAGAACATTATTATGAGAAAAATGTGTATGGGGTGGGAATGGATGGTGCAATGAAGATTGTTTTTGGTGGTGGTAACGTGTGTGTAGTGTATGTGTGAGTATGTGTATGTATATGCGCGAGTGTGTGTGTGTGTGTATATGTGTATGTGTGAGTGTACATGTGTGTGTGTACATGTGTATGTATGTGTGTGTATATGTGTATGTGTGTGTGTGTGCACGTGTACATGTGTATGTGTGAGTGTATGTGTATGTGTGAGTGTGTATGTGTATGTGTATGTGTATGTGTGAATATGTGTGTACGAGCATGCGTGTGTGTATGTGTATGTGTATGTGTATGTGTGAATATGTGTGTACGAGCATGCGTGTGTGTATATGTGTAGACAGTCAAAAAGCTGTGTGCAGTTAATAATATATAACCATAAACATAGTTCAGGCTGTAGAATTTTGTGCATACTTTTTGCAAGTGTTATGCTCTCAGCAGTACAATGGTTATGGCATTTACTTTAAAGTTAGCAAGTGCTGGGGTCATATCCTAGTATCAGCTCCCACCTTACTCAGTGGGGAGGTGTACAATCAATTACTACACTAACTTCTCCCTCACTTACCACTAACCTCTGTCCTAGATACACAGCTGAGGGGTTTGCCCAGGTTGGTTTGCTTGAACCTTCAATGAACATAAGCAATGGACATAAGCATGACATTACAATTAAAATAAAATAAAATCACACAATGAAAAATAAACAATGTGTTAGAGGGCTCGAACTTAACGATGATATTGATGGCAATTGCCGTCTTTGAGATATAAATTGCTGTATGTAGAGATCATCACCGACGGCACTTTTGTGCCATCGATAAAGCTCAACAATGGCAAAATGTATACACCTGGTGTACATTAACTGCCAATATTTAACATTTGCACATTTGAAATATGTCTACATACAGCTAAATAACCTTTCAATCATGTTTATTTGCTGCAAATGTAACTTTAAAAAAATGCCATAGACAGGCTCAAAATTGCTGTAGGTTTCACCCATTCTTTTAAAAACTGACGTGGGAGATTATTTTTCAGTTCTAGTCCTGATGTTATTACTATGCTTTCTGGGTTTCCTGGTATTTGTTTTTAATGCAAATTACATACAATTTCCACCACCCTGCATATGGGAAGGACATACTACTAGTTTACTAGTAGAGTGCTCACCTCATGTACATGTACAATGGGTCATAGGATCAATCCCTGTTAGTGGAAAATGTGTTTTATCCCGGCTACATGACTGATATACCAAAGACCATGGTGTGTGTTGTCCTATGTGTGTGCTTCATTACTTATAAACAATTCCCTGCTGCTATTCTGTGGGTGCAGCCTATTTAATATTTTAAAAAGTTCAAGTTTGTGCTTCATTACTTATACACAATTCCCTGCTGCTATTCTGTGGGTGCAGCCTATTTAATATTTAAAAAAGTTCAAGTTTGTGCTTCATTACTTATAAACAATTCCCTGCTGCTATTCTGTGGGTGCAGCCTATTTAATATTTAAAAAAGTTCAAGTTTGTGCTTCATTACTTATACACAATTCCCTGCTGCTATTCTGTGGGTGCAGCCTATTTAATATTTAAAAAAGTTCAAGTTTGTGCTTCATTACTTATAAACAATTCCCTGCTGCTATTCTGTGGGTGCAGCCTATTTAATATTTAAAAAAGTTCAAGTTTGTGCTTCATTACTTATAAACAATTCCCTGCTGCTATTCTGTGGGTGCAGCCTATTTAATATTTAAAAAAGTTCAAGTTTGTGCTTCATTACTTATAAACAATTCCCTGCTGCTATTCTGTGGGTGCAGCCTATTTAATATTTAAAAAAGTTCAAGTTTGTGCTTCATTACTTATACACAATTCCCTGCTGCTATTCTGTGGGTGCAGCCTATTTAATATTTAAAAAAGTTCAAGTTTGTGCTTCATTACTTATAAACAATTCCCTGCTGCTATTCTGTGGGTGCAGCCTATTTAATATTTAAAAAAGTTCAAGTTTGTGCTTCATTACTTATAAACAATTCCCTGCTGCTATTCTGTGGGTGCAGCCTATTTAATATTTAAAAAAGTTCAAGTTTGTGCTTCATTACTTATACACAATTCCCTGCTGCTATTCTGTGGGTGCAGCCTATTTAATATTTAAAAAAGTTCAAGTTTGTGCTTCATTACTTATAAACAATTCCCTGCTGCTATTCTGTGGGTGCAGCCTATTTAATATTTAAAAAAGTTCAAGTTTGTGCTTCATTACTTATAAACAATTCCCTGCTGCTATTCTGTGGGTGCAGCCTATTTAATATTTAAAAAAGTTCAAGTTTGTGCTTCATTACTTATAAACAATTCCCTGCTGCTATTCTGTGGGTGCAGCCTATTTAATATTTAAAAAAGTTCAAGTTTGTGCTTCATTACTTATAAACAATTCCCTGCTGCTATTCTGTGGGTGCAGCCTATTTAATATTTAAAAAAGTTCAAGTTTGTGCTTCATTACTTATAAACAATTCCCTGCTGCTATTCTGTGGGTGCAGCCTATTTAATATTTAAAAAAGTTCAAGTTTGTGCTTCATTACTTATACACAATTCCCTGCTGCTATTCTGTGATGCAGCCTATTTAATATTTAAAAAAGTTCAAGTTTGTGCTTCATTACTTATAAACAATTCCCTGCTGCTATTCTGTGATGCAGCCTATTTAATATTTAAAAAAGTTCAAGTTTGTGCTTCATTACTTATACACAATTCCCTGCTGCTATTCTGTGGGTGCAGCCTATTTAATATTTAAAAAAGTTCAAGTTTGTGCTTCATTACTTATAAACAATTCCCTGCTGCTATTCTGTGGGTGCAGCCTATTTAATATTTAAAAAAGTTCAAGTTTGTGCTTCATTACTTATAAACAATTCCCTGCTGCTGTTCTGTGGGTGCAGCCTATTTAATATTTAAAAAAGTTCAAGTTTGTGCTTCATTACTTATAAACAATTCCCTGCTGCTGTTCTGTGGGTGCAGCCTATTTAATATTAAAAAAAGTTCAAGTTTGTTTGTTTAAGGACACCACACTAGACCACATTATTAATTAATCATCGGCTATTGGATGTCAAACATTTAGTAATGTTGACATATAGTCTTAGAGAGAAAACCTGCTACATTTTTTCATTAGTAGCAAGGGATCTTTTATATACACCAAATCACAGACAGGATTGCACATACCACAGCCTTTGATATACCAGTCGTGGTGTACTGCCTGGAATGAGACATAACCCAATGGTTCCATCGATGAGGATCGATCTCAAACCAACCACACATCAATGTCGATTAATCTCTATCTATACCAAGTGTTCAAATAATACATGTATTTCAAGATGTTAAATAAAATTCATATCATTCCCCCTCATTTTGAGCATATTAGTTATTATTCTTGTTTACAGTACACACTGAAGAAAATCCACCCAACTAACCCGTAAAAATGTTTACTTCTACAACATCCTACAGCATAACCCATTAGCACTTAACTTATTATTAAATTAAAACATTTTCTTTGAACACTGCTGGCAACATCTGGTCTGGATATGCATAGAAAAAGAGTCGCTGGTCCCAGTTTTGTGGGGAAATTGCACCATGATAACGTTTGACCAGAGGCAAGAGCAAATTGTGTTGTCATTAACATAACTGATGACTATCTGATAAATAAATAATTATTACGTAGAAACCTGACATTTGTCGGTTCAAATTAGTACCAGCCCACACGCAGCAATCAATCAAGCCTGGACTATGGTGACACCTTGATAATCAAGGCCTATTCAAGTATGTATTTATTATATGTCTATACAATAGTCACTGTTAGTTCGAGTCTCGTTGGGGCAGACTACACTACTGAGAGACCCACTACACTGTACTGGTATGTCGACTGGTAGGTAGTGGGTTCGTATCCCAATACCTGCTTCCATCCTGAATGAAAGGAAAGGAAAGGCTACATTACAGACCGACCCTCAACTTTGTAATAGTACGTCGTCTGGTTTAGGACTAGTAGGTAGTGGGTTCGTATCCTGGTACCTTCTCCTATCCTGAATGAAAGAAAAGAAAAGTAATGTTTGGTCAACAATACCTCTGGACATTTTAAACAATAGCTCTTTGGTGTCAAGCATTATTGTGATTTTAACACTTGATTTTACTGATTGAAAAAAATAAGGGAACACATCAAATTGTAGACCAAATTTAATTCACAACTAGCGTAGTAATGTCTGTATTTCATACCAAGTTGTAATGTGGGATTGAATGTCTGTAGTGTTGAATGTGCTGCCTATATGTTCTTCTGACAATATGAATTGAGTTTTGATGCAGTTATTATTTATTATTGCTATCTGTGTGATCCTTTATTTCTTTCCATCAGTATATAGTTTGTTTTAATGATACTACTAGTGCATAATGATTTCTTAATCATCAGCTATTTGATGTCAAACATTTGATAATTCGAATATGTCTTCAAAAAACCCACATTATGTACATTTTTCCATTAGCAGCAAGGAGTCTTTTATACACTTTCCCACAGACATGACAGCACTTGTCTAGTGAGAGACAAAATACCCTGTCACCACATAAGTTACACTCTCCAAACACAGCAAGGGATCTTTTATATGCAGTATATACATGTACCATGACCTTTGATATACAAGTCCAGGGAGGATAGGAATGTGTATTTAACAACACCTCAGCACATTTTGGTTACTAACATGGTAATTTTGACACTTGAAAGAGAGAAGCAACCCGCTACTGCCATGTACACAGGAAGGTAACTAAGACTCTTGCTATCCAATACCAGCCTCGGTGGTGTTGTGGTTAAGCCATCAGACTTAAGGCTAGTAGGTACTGGGTTCACAGCCCAGTACCGGTTTCCACCCAGAGTGAGTTTAACGACTAAATGGGTAGGTGTAAGGCCACTACACAGATTTCACTCTCACTAACCACCAACACACTGTCCTGGACAGACAGTCCAGATAGTCGAGGTGTGTGCCCAGGACAGCATGCTTGAATCTTAATTGGATATAATTCATTTCAACTTATTTTCGTGCTTATATCCAATTAAGGTTCAAGTACGCTGTCCTGGGCACACACACCTCAACTCTCTGTCAGTTGTCAGTGAGAGAAAGAGAGGGTGTATTGATCTTACAGCTACCCATCAAGTCGTTAAAACTCGCTCTGGGTGGAAACCGGTACCGGACTGCGAACCCAGTACCTACCAATAGCTTAACCACGACACCACCAAAGCCGGTATTGGATATAAACACGAAAATAAGTTGAAACAAATGAATGCTGTCCAATCAAAAGATCTGTACCTTGATTATCAAGACAAGCATGCAATGAAATCTCTTCAAACACTGTTACATCACAAGTGATACAAGAACATGTACAACATGCCATGTTAATCCCTCCTAATCACTCAGTGCACCTTTGAAGTCCTGTGTTTCCCTGGGCCTGGATCAATAGCAATTGTTACCTATCTTAGTAATTAATACCTCAGATTGGTCAAACATGCATTAATGGCTAAAGTGGTGTCCTTTTTTAAGGGTTTGAGTAGATTAATTAGGCAGAGTTCTTTCAATGGATCAGTAATTTTTTGTCAGTCTTAGAAGATGGTTGTTAAAAGTGGAGGCTGATCACAAATTGATGTATTAAGTAGGATTTGGTGGGGGGATTTATAACAGAGATTTGTAGATGTACAATACTGGGTAACAAAACAGACATCCTGTGGCTTGTCTGATCCATAAATTAAGTGTTGTAAATTTAAATAATTTATTCCGCCAATTATGCTAATAAAAGCACAAAGTATATATAAACTATGTGTAAATTATGCAACTATTGTGTATGTGAAATAAAAATAGCAATAAAGTATGTAAAACTTTAACACTCAATCTCACTGTTAAGAAAATGTTTAACTTCACCCCAGCACCTTGTTAAAAAAAAGAAAAAGAAAGAAATGTTTTATTTAACGACACATTGAACACATTTTAATTATGGTTATATGGCGTCAGACATATGGTTAAGGACCACACAGATATTGAGAGAAAACCCGCTGTCGCCACTTCATGGGCTACTCTTTCCGATTAGCAGCAAGGGATCTTTTATATGCACCATCCCACAGACAGGATAGCACATACCACGGCCTTTGATATACCAGTCGTGACCTTGTTAAATGTTTGATTGGTGCTTATTTAGTATATTGCTAGGTACATATCGGAGCCGGTACTGGGATGTGAACCCAGCTCCTGTCTGTCTTAAAGCTGATGGTCCACCAGGCCACTAACTGAGATTGGTTTAACTTGGAATATCAGTAAGATAGCGGGCGAGACGTAGTCCAGTGCAAAAGTGCTCGGTTGATGTGTGATCAGTTTGGGATTGATGCCCGTCTGTAAGCCCATTGAGGTATTTCTTATTCCAGCCAGTGCACCACGATTGGTATATCAAATGCTGTGGTATGTGCTATCCTGTCTGGGGGATGGTGCATACAAAAAAATCCCTTGCTACTAATGGAATAAATGGAGATGGTTTTCTCTCTAAGACTATCTGTCAAAATTTCAAAATTTTTGACATCCAACAGCAGATGATTGATAAATCAATGTGCTCTAGTGGTGTTGCTAAACAAAACAAACTTTAACTTTATCTACATCCCAGCACCTTATTAAACGTTTGATTGGTTGTTATTTAGTGTATTGCTAGGTACAGATCAGAGCCGGTACTGGGGTGCGAACACAGCGCCTACCTGTCTTAAAGCTGATGGTCCACCAGACCACTAACTGAGATTGGTTCAACTTGGAATATCAGTAAGATAGGGGGCGAGACGTAGTCCAGTGCTAAACTGCTCATTGGATGTACGGTCGGTTTGGGATCAATTCCCCTCTGTATGTCCCACTGGGCTATTTCTTGATCCAGCCAGTGCATCGCCACTGGTATATCAAAGGCCATGGTATGTGCTGTCCTGTCTGTGGGATGGTGCATATAAAAAAATCCCTCGCTACTAATGGAATAAATGTAGCGGGTTTTCTCTCTAAAGACTATATGTCCAAATTACCAAATGTTTGATATCCAATAGCCGATGATTAATAAATCATAAAAATAGTGGTGTTGTTAAACAAAACAAACTTTAACTTTGTCAGTAAGATAATTATAAAGTTACCTTGCAGCTAAATTGTTCCAACAATAACAAATTTAATCCCCTTTCACTAAATAACAGGCACGTGCCTGGTCTTCACAAATTGCCACATATCTCTGTGTCACATGCCAATCACGTGAAACACACAGCTAAAGAAATAAATGTTTTCTCAAGTTTTACAAACGTGTACATTTCAGATAAGTCTAGACCAACAAACTTTAATACTTTTGCTGATCCTGTTTTCGTGGGCATTACGTTTAGTGTACTGGCCACTTTTAAACAGCAGTAAACAATTGTAGACAATAGTAAACAATTGGACACCTTGGTACACAACAGAAGACAATTGTTGACCATAGTACAGCATAGTAAACAATAGCTGCAGGCTAAACATAAAAAACTGTTAAAATCACATCGGTAGTGATTTCTTTCTCCACTAAATGCACAAAATAAACTATTTTTAAGAGCCTTTGCTTACAATCCTCGAGGCAGAGTTGAAGCCTGGCCTATTTTTAATTAGTAGCTAGTGAACTAGGACATAAAAATGAAGAACGAACATATGTTTTATTTAACATTTATATTTAGGCTATATGGCACTGGACATATGATTAAAGAACATAAAAAACCTACTCTTTTCACTAACCACTAACAAACTAACCCTCTGTCCTGGACAGACAGCTCAGATAACTGAGGTGTGTGCCCAGGACAGCGTGCTTGAACCTTAATAGGATATAACCACGAAAATAACTTGAAATGAAAATGAACGCTTTTCAATTAGCAGCAAAATATCTTTTATCTGTGGCATCACACATACAGGATAGTACATACCACAGCATTTGTTATGTTAGTTGTGGAGAACTAGCTAGAAATAGATCAATGGGCCTACTGACGGGGCTTGATCCTAGATCCCTCGTGCATCAGGCAAGGTCTTTACTACTGGGCTAAGTTCTACCCATAGGAGCTAAACATTCCTGTGGCAAAACAAGATACTGTTGATGCAAGTTTGATGGAAAACACTTTCACTATCAAGACCACTAGAGCAAATTCATTAATTAATCATCTGCTATTGGATGACAAACATTTTGTAATTCTGACGTGTAATCATCAGAGGAAACCCACTATATTTTTCCATTAGCAGCAAGGGATCTTTTATATGCACTTTTCCACAGACAGGAAAGCAAATACTACAGCCTTTTGACCAGTTGTGGTGCACTGGTTGGAACGAGAAAAAACCCCAATCAGTTGAACGGATTCACTGAGGTGGTTTGATCCTGCACTGCAAGCACCTCAGGCGAGCACTCAACCAACTGAGCTAAATCCCTCCCTCTATCAAGATAAATGAAGCACACTGCAAGACTGTTATACAATAGAGTATTCCATCCACATACAATTGAAGCATGTCTGCCATGAGCAAGGATTTCAGATTTGTACTAGAAACCTGCAGATGACAAGCACTGTGGAGTAATCTGAGACGAGACGTACTTATTAGAACTTAAAACAATGAGTACAGATCAAAACTCCCCATGCTAAAATTCACAGGGTGGGACAAAAAAACCCAAGATTACAGCTGAAACACATAACATTACAAACATTTGCAAAGTTAATTTTTATTGGGTACAATTGGGGCAGGGAATAACCCAGTGGTAAAGCACTCGCTTGATGTGCGGTCGGTTTGGGATCGATCCCGGTCAGTAGACCCAATGGGCTATTTCTTGCTCCAACCAGTGAACCACCACAAACTTTAAACTTGATACAATTTGGCTCACATCACAGCCTTTTCCTCTGAGGCAGTGGGACCTAGTCCAGTTGGTAGAGTGCTCGTCTGAGGTGCTTGTGTCAAAGAATTTAACCCTTTCAGTGAAACTATACTTGGATTATTTTTTCCTGTCCCAACCAGTTTCCCATGACTGGTATGTCATCAAAGGCTGTGGTATGTGCCATCCTGTCCATGTGAAAGTGCATATAAAAGATCCCTTTTTGCTAATGGAAGAATGAAGTGGACTTCTTCTGAAGACTCAACCCCTGCAATTGCCCACTGCAAGCAACAATTCTCAACACATTTGTTTTTTAATGTGGACTATATTCAATTTGTTTTGTTTTTTGCCATAGACATTTTCTTAATGGCAGGGGTTGAGACTACATGTCAGAATTAACAAATGTTCGACATCCAATAGCTGATGATTAATATGTCAATGTGTTCTATTTCCACCAGATTCCGGTCCAGTTTTTAATTTAAAGGAGGTGGGGGTGAGGGTGGGGTGAATACTAACCAGGTGGAAATTGATGCCAGGGCAAATCTGACTGGGGAGTATTTAGAATGGGTGGTTTAGACCTTACCCCAAGACAAACAAGAATCAGTCTCCGTAGTAACGTAGTTTAAGCCACCAATGTAAGTCTGGTAGGTGCAGAGTTCAAATTACCTCCAACCCAGAATGAGTGAAAAGCTGAGTGGAGAGGGAAGGGAGGTGGGGGGAAGGGGGAAGAGAGCATTGTGACATGATTTACACAACTGGAGAATCCTACTATCACCACATTTCTACTTTAAAATGGCAGCTACATTTTTGTTTTATAAACATTTCCACTTGGACAGGACAGCACATACCACAGCCTTTAATATAGCAATTGTGTTAAATGATTGATGTTAAAAACCATGTTTAGCCTATGACAAAGAAAAAAAAAAATTAAAACAGCATTAACATATGTAATTTATTTCTCACAAAAAACGACACGGAAACACCACACCGTCATCTTGGATTAACCTGCTTCTGTCTTTCTGCACGGAACTTGGAGACGCGTCGTGTCGGTTGAGTATCCGTGGCAACGGAAGATGAAGCGGAAGATGCAGCGGAAGACACAACAGATGTAGGATTTTCAACAACAATACCAGAAAATGGCTGAAAAAGAAAAACATATTATTCAGCATAGCCACTTACTAAATTTACTTTAAACATTTTCATCACAAGGAAGGAAGGAAATCTTTTTTGTGACACACTCAACATATTTTATTTATGGTTATATGGCATCAGACATATGCTTAAGGACCACACAGATATTGAGAGCGGAAACCCGCTGTCGCCACTTAATGGGCTACGGTACTCTTTTTGATTAGCAGCAAGGGATCTTTTATATGCACTATCCCACAGACAGGGTAGTACATACCACAGCCTTTCATATGCCAGTCGTGATGCACTGGCTGATACAAGAAACAGCCCACTGACAGGGATCGATCCCAGACTGACTGCGCATTGAGCGAGTGCTTTACCACTGGGCTACGTCACGGCCCCTCATCACAAGGACTGGACAGTTAGTGGGGGTTTGTGGGATATTTGTCTTCTGAAACATTTTGTTGACCAAACCCTTTGTCCACTGATGAATTTGGGACAATTTATCCACAACCACAAGTGATATATTTTTTACGTTTCCTCTCATTAATTTACCTATCGTCCAGGCAATATCTATGATGATGTATGAGCTGAGTTTATGAAATATACTACAGTGAAACTGGTTTAAACCGGATCACGCCAGTGACCTAATATTTATTTGGTTAATTAATTAATCAACAAAACTTAACTTTGTCTAGAAAGACTGTGGAACTGACTGAACACCGAGTGTCCTTGTTAGGGACATGATGTCATTCGAGATTTTGTATTACCACTTATGTTCAATAAAATATATTTTTATTGCATGGTAAGAATGGTCTTTATTACTATAGTGAGATTAAATGGCTATGTAATAAAATTGGTTATATACATAAAATCAGGATATCACCAGCTGATCATAAGATAGATCCAGTAATTTTGGAGATGAATTAAGTTTGTACACAAGGGACCTGCTATGAAAATAAAAAATTTGTTTTGTACAATGACACCACTAGAGCACATTGATTTATTAATCACTGGCTAATGGATGTCAAACAGTTTGTAACTGCTATAAAAAAAAAATAGGAATGGAATGTTTGTTTGATGACCATTACAAGTGGGTGTCTAACACTGACAACTGTACCATTTTATCAAAAGAAATCGTTGTGAGCACAGTTTCTGGCCCTAGTCAGAAATCGTGCTCGCAACGAGCGTGCTTGAACATTAAATTGATATAAGCACATTAATTCCCAACATCTGACCTGACAGTCATTTGTGGGCATACATACATACATACATACATCCATACATCCATACATCCATACATACATACATACATACATACATACAAACATACATACATACATACAAACATACAAACATACATACATACATACATACATACATACATACATACATACATACATACATACATACATACATACATACATACATACATACATACATACAAACATACAAACATACATACATACATACATACATACATACTTACATACTTACATACATACATACATACATACATACATACAAACATACATACATACATACATACATACTTACATACATACATACATACAAAAGAAATCTTCTGTTACTACATTAGCAGCAAGACAGGACATACCACAGCCACTGGTATATCAGTTGTGGAGGACTGGTTGGAATGGGAAAACCCTAAACAGATGTATTCACTGAGGTGGACAAATCGTATAATCTATCACACGTCAAGCTAACACTGTACCACCGAGTCACCCCAAACAGATGTATCCACTGAGGTGGACAGATCCTATGACCTATCACACGTCAAGATAACACTGTACCACCGAGCCACATCCTGCCTCCAAGATGAAAGAAAATGTAACCAATACATTTGATAATGGGGAAAAACATTAAAATGCATGCCTCACTGCAAATGTCTTTCAGTTTCAATGAGTGTTTTATCAACACTTGAAAACAGTGGCAATCAACAAACACAGGTGGACTGAGCTTGTATGCTTGGACGAACCCGAAAAGAGGAAAATAACGTTGAAAAAAGAAAAAAAGTAAACAAAGCCAATCAAAGAAATTATCATGATCCCTGAAGGCGGTTTTTACACCAATCTAACATCCCTGGGGTCCTCGTGGGGGTCTAACTGCTATCGGGGGTCCCGGCGGCCCTTCATGTTCAAATGACCTGTCAAGTCATTATGGCCAACACCCAGGGATATCAGGAAAAAACAAAGCTTTTCTAATCTCACAATAAGTGAACACTATTAAGGGGAGATAATCACAGCTTCCAGCAGTGCTGATGATCAACTGATGGAATGTGGCTGTGTGTGTTAGAAAATTGAAGAATGGAAGACTTTTTTCATTCATTTGGGTACGGGCACGGGGTGTGGCTCAGGGGTAAAGTGCTTGCCTGAGGTGTGTCAGTCTGTTTGTTTTTGTTTGACGACACCCCTAGAGCACATTGATTAATTAATCATTTGTCTATTGGATGTCAAACATTTGGTAATTGTGACACGTACATTTGTCGTAGTCATCAGAAGAAACCCGCTACATTTTTCCTTATGCAGAAACAGATCTTTTATATGTACTTTCCCACAGACAAGAAAGCACATACCACAGCCTTTGATCAGTTGTGGCACACTGGTTGGATCGAGAAAAAAGAGGTGTGTCAGATGATCAGTTTCTCAGTACACCAATAAGACTTTCTCCCCATCCCAGTCAGTGCTCCACAACTGAAATATCAAAGGCAATGGTATGTGCCGTTCGATCTATTTGACACAAGTAGTTTAGATAGCAGCATTGCATTTTTTCTCTCATTCTCTGAACCAAATGTCAAAAATCAAATGATGGGTCCATGGGAATAAAAGGTTACCTTTTTAATAAGGTCATATTTTTCAATTTTAACATTTACAACTCTGCAATCATGGAATATTTATGCCTAAAAAAGCATAATTTACCAACTACTTTTAATGACCTACCATAATTACAGGCTATTAATTTAGTGTGTCATTGTGACCTTGACATACACAACCGTGACATACACAACCTTGACATCACAGGTTATTCCCGTGGACCCTTCAAATGTCTGACATCAAATAACCATATTTTACAAATGTGTAGTCCTAAGTGTCATCAAACTAACTGCATTTCATTTAAAGGGACATTCCCGAGTTTTCTGCATTGTAAGATGTTTCCAACTAATGAAATATTTCTATGATTAAAATTACATATTAACTATATTTTCTTGTTTACAATATCAGTGTCTGTATATTCAATGTGATTCTGGTCATCTTAATATTTGTAAGAAGCCCAAACTGGATTTTATCTTAAAATAATTTCGCATGTATGGAATTTTTTTTATTTTAGGAAATAAAATTAAATTTAACCTAGTACAAATATTAGAACGATCAGAAACACATTTAATATACAGCCACTAATAATTTATACAGAAAAATATATCTGATATATAATTACAATCGTTAAAAAGTCTCTGTTAGTCGATAACATCTTAAAAATTGCAGCAAACTCAGGAATGTCCCTTTAAAAGTTTTGATATAGGTACATAACACTATACTTTTAAATGTAGCACAACTCAACTCTATTTAGGTTTTATTCTTTTCATGCTTAACCCTGTTTAGGTTTCCAGCACACTGTCCAATGTACACAACTGGACAGAAACTAATGGTTTAATAGTCAACTTCTGATCTGTAGGTTGCATAGTACTGGTCGGAATAGGAAAATCCAAAGGGTCTTCTAAGTAAAATAAAATAAAACCCCAACCTCTCACACTTCAGATGGTTCATCTACCATTTAACTACAATCGGCTGTTTTAATAACCATTAAATTAGTGTGCTGAAGTAAATGTTAACTCACAGAAAAAAAAAGTTGTTTAAGCCAGTAATATGTTAAAGAGACATTCCTGAGTTTGCTGCATTGTAAGATGTTTCTGACTAATAAAATATTTCTACGATTAAAACTTACATATTAAGTATATTTTCTTGTTTAGAATATCAGTGTCTGTATATTGTGTATAATGTGTTTCTGGTCATCTTAATATTTGTAAGAAGCCCAAAATGGATTTTGTCTTCAAATAATTTTGTACATACGAAAAAAGTATATTTTAGGAGATAAAATGAAATTTAACCTAGTACAAATATTAGAACGATCAGAAACATGTTTAATATACAGCTACTAATATTTTACGCAGAAAAGTATATTTGATGTGTAATTACAGTCGTTATAAAGTCTCTTATAGTCGATAACATCTTAAAAATTGCAGAAAACTCAGGAATGTCCCTTTAAAGAAAAAACGACACCTAAATCAAAGCTGAACAAAAAAATTAAACACCATTTATCATCAATTAATTATTACAATTAATTTTCAGTTAGATTTATTTCACTGTTTACCAATTACAGGTTAAGAAATGCAATTATAAATGAAGTGGGATTTTTCCTCTTATTTTGGGGGGTGGGGAGGGGTGTTGGATTTATGTAGTTTTTTTTAATTAGCAGTTTTATCTCAAAATCTGTAAGAAATTTATTATGGCCACACTGGTTCACTAATTCATAAATGTTCACATTTCAAGGCTTCAATATGATCACACTAAGTTGTCTATTCAAATCTTCAACAATTAATCAACCAGTGCACCATGACTGGTATATAAAAAGATGTGGTATGTACTATCCTGTCTGTGGGTTGGTGCATACAAAACATCTTTTGCTACTAATGTTAAAATGTAATGGGTTTCCTCTCTAAGATGTGTAAAAAATTACCAAATGTTTGACATTCAATAGCTGATGATTAATAAATAAACTTTAACAATTTAATTTTGCAATAGACAAGACAATTTTAAATAAAATGCTTGATGATATATCTATTAAACAAACACTTATTTATATTTAGTCTACAAAAATATATTTATACCAAATAAGTAGTTCTATCTGTCCTTCAATCATACAAACATTCATTTAATTTTTTTTTAGCAATTCTAGACAGAATAACTGACAACATAAAAAGACAGACATCAAGATTGTTATTTTCCACTCCTAAAACTTTCCAAAAACATCTGACTGATATCCATCCTGCCATAAAACTGACTGGCTGGGTGACTAAAGGTGTGGATTTCCACCCTCCCCCCAAGCAGAATATAACACATCTTGAGAAGTTGTGTAAACACACAGACACTAATACTTTTTGCACAATCCTTGATGACCCTTCAGTGTAAATCAAACAGAGAAATAATGACTGGCTGCCCAGCCCAGGCCATAAAAACAAAGCTCCCGGTAATCCACGCTGAATGAAAAGCAATTAGACATGTCTAAAGGGAGATAATCCTTACTGCCAGCTATAGAAAAGGTCTATTCAGCTAAAAGTAGTTCTTTCTTTCTCCCTCTCTCCCACTCCTTTTTTAACAAGAACAAAAATGCTTTTCAAAAAGACTGATTTTTATTTGTGTGAGGTAACTCTGCGAGTTTCTCAGTCACCGTTGAATGATTTTACATTCTGTTCAAAATAGGAAAATAGATCCTATTTAAATTTTTGATTAAATATATGAAAACATTGTCTTTGTCACTGCATTTCCATGAATTAAAAATACTTGAGGAAGACAAACAACAAAATGTTTAACAGAACCCCAGCACACAGAATAATTAAACACTGTTACACAATGTTTTAAAATCAGCAAGAAGATCCCCACTGCCACCCCACACAGTACTTTTCAAATAGCAGCAAGGAGGCTTTTATACAGATGTACACAAGACAGCTTGAAAAAGTTAAAAATTATTTTATTTAACGACATCACCAAGGCACATTTATTTATTAATCATCGGCTATTGGATGTCAAACATTTGGTAATTTTTGACATATAGTCTTAGAGAGGAAACCCACTACATTTTTTCATTAGTAGCAAGGAATCCTTTATATGCAGACAGGATAGCACATACCACAGCCTTTGATATACCTGCCTAAAATAATAGACAATAACAGGTTTCTACCTGTGGACGTGTTGGTCATGGATATTCTGACTGCATATATTTCTGTCTTGATTTATTTTTAACTGAGGAATATTTAACTTATGGTACTAATAACAAAAGCAAGAGATTATTCGCAATAATATTATTATAAATACAGAAAAAATATTAGATTATCATTATCTGACAGCTGATTATGTTGATACCATGTAAATGATCAATGTTAGAAGGAATGTAGGGCAATTGCTCACCGGGCAATACCTCACCGGACAGTACCTCAACGGACAATTGCTCACTGGACAATTGCTCACCAATAAAGTGAGAAATAGGACAATTGCTCACCTTTAGGTTTTTTTAATTAATAAAATTTTATTTATTATTTTATTAATAAAAAATAACAGAATTTTTAGAAGGCAATGGAGTTAAATGCTTTTGTTATTAGTACCGTAAGTTAAATATTCCTCAGTTAAAAATAAATCACGACAGAAATATGTGCAGTCAGAATATCCATGACCAACACGTCCACAGGTAGAAACCTGTTATTGTCTATTATTTTAGGCAGGTATATCAAAGGCTGTGGTATGTGCTATCCTGTCTGCATATAAAGGATTCCTTGCTACTAATAAAAAAATGTAGCGGGTTTCCTCTCTAAGACTATATGTCAAAAAATTACCAAATGTTTGACATCCAATAGCCGATAATTAATAAATAAATGTGCCTTGGTGATGTCGTTAAATAAAATTAACTTTAACTTTTTCAAGCTGTCTTGTGTGCATCTGTATAAAAGCCTGATTGTGATCACCTTTGATATTTTTTCTTTTGTTAATAAAAAAGAACATAAAACATAGAATTTCTAAAGGCACAACTTTAATTACACAAGTTTTTGAGGTTCCTATAAGTGTTTAATTGACATTTCTATGCTGAACTGATGTGCTGAACTTGTTTAAAATATAGCTGATTTAGAATTAATTTTGTTATTTTATTTAAAGGTGTTTAATAAACTGAGTTTACCATACCCACTGATAATATCAGAGATTCCCACTCCCACCCAACCATTTACACACACATACCATAACCTAAATTCAATTTGTATTGATAAACAAATCAGCAATTGTGGTGAGCAATTGTCCTATTTCTCACTTTATTGGTGAGCAATTGTCCAGTGAGCAACTGTCCGGTAAGCAATTGTCCGGTGAGCAATTGTCCGTACTCCATTAGAAGTGATGGTCACAAAAGGAAGAGTTCATTTTCCAAACAAGATTTCAAGATTTTATGTTAGTGATCAAAGTATACTGACGTTAGTACGAGTTAACAGTATGACAATATAATTTAAGTCAAAATGTAATCTATTCTCATTGAACAAGATGTTAAAACTGTGCTTCATGTTAAATATGCACCACGTTGCATCTAAATAACCTATAATTTTCTCTAAATTATGTAAAGGAATACATAGTGTTTTCGAAATAAACTCTTCAAACACTGTTAGAATAGTCTAGCCAATGAAATTGCACCTTTTCCCCAGAAAATAGGCTCATGTCATCGAATTAATCGTATATAAAAAAGTTAGTTTTGTTTAATGACACCACTGGAGCACATGATTAATTAATCATCAGCTACTGGATGTCAAACATTTTGTAATTCTGACACGTAGACATCAGAGAAAACCTGCATCATTTTCCTAATGCAGCAAGGGATCTTTTATATGTTCTTTCCCACAGACAGGATAGCACGTACCACGGCCTTTGACCATCTGTGGAGCACTGGTTGGAATGAGAAAATACCCAATCAGTTGAATGGATCCACTGATGCGGTTTGATCCTGTGATGCAAACACCTCAAGCGAACACTCAACTGACTGACCTAAATCATGCCCCTAACTGTATAAATGAATTTGTCTTTTTATGACAGGTTTAATGTATCTGTATTGTGGCTGCAACATCCACCATGTCAACATAGAAAGATGAATGTCAGGAACACAAACATCCTACCTTTCATTGAAATGGGGATGAAAAAAGCTAACTATGACAAAACACTCATACATGAACAAAAAATAAATTACAGTGACAAAATGTTTTAAATCTTTACAGGCATGTGCATAGAGGGAGGGCTGGGAGGGGGGTCAACTACCTCCTTTTGCTGTGAATTTCAGGGTTTTAAAAAGTATTTGTATAATGTGTAAAGTCCCATGGACTTGTATATTATTGTTAAAGTTCGTGCTTGCTTATTGACACCACTTGAGCTAATTGGATCATCAGCTATTGGATGTCAACTATTTGGTAATTTTTTTCTATTAGTAACAAGGGATCCCACAGACAGGATAGCATGTACCATAGCCGTTGATATACTAGTCGTGGTGCACTGGCTGGAAAAGAAATAGCCCAACATATATTACTGATGCCCACCACAATCTAGACACATCCCTGTACATAATCCTGCACACATGCCTGCTGTATAATGTGTAAAACATTACCTTTGGTGTATCACTTGAAATATTTGGTGTTTGATTTTGAGTTGGTGTTTGATTGTGTGCTGATTCTTCTGCTGAGGTTGTCGAAGAGGTGCGCGACTTGTTTTTCAGGATAGACTTGAGTTCTGTGGGTGCCGTAAACAGACTGTAGATATCTCGCGGACTCGATATCTTCGGTTTGTCACCATCACTACCTGGCGACTGATCTTCTTGCTGCAATTACGAGTAACAATGTTATAGAAAGAAAGAAATGTTTTATTTAACAACACATTTTATTTACGGTTATATGGTGTCAGACATATGGTTAAGGACTACACAGATATTGAGAGAGGAAACCCACTGTCGCCACTTCATGGACTAGTCGTTTCGATTAGCAGCAAGGGATCTTTTATATGCACCATCACACAGAAGGGTAGTACATACCACGGCCTTTGATATACCAGTTGTGGTGCACTGGCTGGAACAAGATCATGTTATAGTGACAAAAAACAAATATACAGTTTACCATATGGTCCACTGATTGGTGATGGGCAGTTTGCAATTAGGAACATTTCTACGACTGTACAATGGAAAGTAATAGAAAGAATTTATCTGTCTATATAAGCCTACCATATATCAGTTTTATTATGTGAATACATAGAATATCAGCTTTATTCTGTGAATATACAAATGGAGAACTCAAGGACATTTTCCAAGTGAAATTTTCAATTCATGCCGAAAGAAAATAAATTGTATCATTAATCCGTCATTGTTTTTTCCCCCCAACAATCCAAAAGAAAAAATTAGGAAATTATGTCTATTAACTTTTGATATGTAAATATTCTAAGTTCAATCTTAGCAAGCAAGCTATTTTACAGTATGACATCAAACAAGATGAACAATGTCATTCTTTGTCAGATATTAAATTTGTTACCTCAAAATGGTTTTAGTTCTTAATTAATGAATAAATATCTAAGTTTTGTTATGTTTACTGCAACACATGTAAACACTTTTCCCACATATTGGAAACTAAAATGAAAAAACTAAACATTTAAAAATGTACTCCAAAATAAGTTTAATTAGTCAACAAATCTGCCAGTTCATGCAACAGAGGTGGGTGGATAACAGTATCCTGGATGCTCAGTCTAATGAATGTATTTGTTCAACGACATACAAAAAAAGATGGAGACTCAATCTGGCTAAACATTTTAACCAATCAAACAGGAAATATAATATATATTGCTATGGTTCTAGCATGCTGTTCTTGGCATCCATCTTCTCATTATTTTGTGGGGCCATTCATCAATTACATGATACAAAATGTTTAGACCACCTCCCCACACATAACATTTTAACGCTTAGACGACTTCCACCTCCCAAAGTTATGTAATGCTTGTCAGATCCCCCTCCCCACACTTTCCCCGTCAAAATGAGGTAATTTGACTAATTTTATCAGGTTTTCTGTTTGCAGAACCGACTGTGTGCATTTTGCTTTACAAATAAGAATTAAGACAGTTGTTTTGAAAGCCGTACGTAACTCTCGGCAAAGACCCCACTCTCTCCCCAAAAGGGGCGGGACGTAGCCCAGTGGTAAAGTGTTCACTTGATGTGCAACTGGTCTGGGATTGATCCCCATCGGTGGGCCCATTGGGCTATTTCTCGCTCCAGCCAGTGCACCACGACTGGTATATCAAAGGCTGTGGTATGTGTTATCCTGTCTGTGGGATGTGTATATAAAAGATCCCTTGCTGCTAATCGAAAAGAGTAGCCCATGAAGTGGCGAGAGCGGGTTTCCTCTCTCAATATATGTGTGTTCCTTAATCATATGTCTGACGCCATATAACCGTAAATAAAATGTGTGGAGTTAAATAAAACATTTCCTTCCTTCCTTCTTTCCTACGCCCTCTCCCATATACAAGACTAAAACATACTTTGGCCTTTGATATAGCAGTCATGTAGCACTGGATGGGACTAGGGTGGTGGGGGAGTGGGGGTGTTTTTGTGGGTGTGGAGATGTTATACTCAGTGGTACCGCGCTCACCTTCCTTGTGGAGGGTTTCAGAATAAACTGCCCTCAACATATTCAGGTTTCTTCCTGTCTCAGCCAGTGCCCCACAACTGATACATTGTATGTACTGTAGCTGTCAGTCGAGTGCTCGCCTGAGGTGCTTGCGTCGTAGGATCGAATCACCTCAGTGGACTCATTCCTTGATTGAGCTTTTTCACATCCCAACCAATGCTGGTATATCAAAGGCTGGGGTATATGTTGTCCTGTTTGTGGAATGGTGCATGTGTAAAAGATCCCTTGCTGCTATTGGTTAATGAAAAATGTAGTGGTTTTTTCCTCTTAAAATACAACTAAAAAAATACCAAATGTTTGACATACAACAGCCGATGATTACTAAATCAATGTGCTCCAGTAGTGTCGTTAAACAAAATAAAAACCTTTTTTTCAGCAGCAGTATGTTTCCTCTCTGTCTTGACCAAATGTCAAATTAGCAATAGGTGCCGTTAAACAAACATTCCTTTCCTTCTGTTTGGTAGGGAGGTGAAAGTAACCAAAATTAGCTAAAAATCACGTGAGCACTCTACCACTGAACCACATCCCATTCTTCAAATGTGAAACGCAGGCACTGAATTTTAGTATTTGTGTTTAGAATTCCAGAGGAATTGTAAAAATCATGTAATATAGGTATTTCATCTGACCCAAACGCTGAGATTCGTGGAAGCACGAAATCATGCTAAATTTGCATCCTGAAAAGTTTGAAGTTAACGGTTAAATTTATAATAAGGTTAACACCCAATACCTGAAATTACGGCAAAAAAACAACATGCCAATGTAAAAAAAAAACTGAATATAGTCCCAGGCCAAAAAGTGCCATGGAGAATTAAAAACACAGCATTCTCTATGGCACTGTCGATTGCCATGGGCAAATGCAGGTGTTTTCATGTTAATAAAAGCTATTTCAGTGTTATAAAACAAGTATTGAAAATGCTGTATTAATATTGCTATTTGGCTAAAAATATGAAATGTTTTTAAAAAATGCTGCATAGTGTATCTACCGTATATCTTCGCCTATAAGTCGAATTGTTTTGACCCAAAAATTATTTTATAACTTGGGGGGGTCGACTTATAAGAGGGTAAAAAAATTTCACCCAAAAATATTACCGTTTTGGGGATTATTTTACAAGTTTTATTGTTGAAGTATGCCCTGTATTTATACTCAAATATGTTAATTTGACACATTTATTTTTTTGTAACGTTTTTTTTTTGGCATTAAAACGGTTTTGGTTATGCAAAAAGGCGTGCGATATCACTCACATGCCAATAGAACAGTCCACTTAGTTAAAATAACAGTCATCACTAATAGTAAAAATGTAAACAATTATTACTAACTACCTGTTGCCTGAGTTTATTTTGAAATCTGGTCACTGGCATTAATGGTTGTTCAAACAATGTTTTGTCGGTGATTAACTTCATCATTGAAAAGTTCATGAATATTACTGAGCTGACACTTAAAAGAGCTTAGACTGATATATCTGCAGTTCACTAGAGCAATAGGGACATACATAAAAACCAGTGTACTTTCCAGAGTTATCCTCCTTACATGTATTAATATGGCGGCAAAACATGTGATTAACTGATACTTTCAGTTTTATTGTAGTGATCTGTTGTCAGTGTTTATAAATAAAGTTGTTGTCTGTGCACAAAACCATGCTGTACAGTGCCATACAGTAACAGCCAAACAGCTTTCACTATCTACTAAGGGAATATTTCGTTTTGATGCTATGTTACTTGTTTGCGATGTACAAAACGTGAAAACCGAAGTTTGTAAAATAATTTTCTTTTGTTCAAATATTGTACATTATTGTTCTCATGTGCTGAAAATAAGAAATACTTCAATATTTATAACTTGTCTTTCATGGGTCGACTTATAAACGGGTCAATAAAAAAATACGTTTTCAGGGCTTGAAATTAGGGACTCGACTTATAGCCAAGATCGACTTACAGGCGAAGATATACGGTACTGCTAACAGTAGCATGACATCATGTTCTTTTTTTCAGATAAAGAATGGAACATTTTGCATACATATTTTGTAAATGCTGTGAGAGCACTAAAGTGAAAATGAAAGTAGGACTATGTAGAAAACTTGATAATTTTCTCACTCCAGGGGGAAATTCAATTAGTTTGTGGTCCGGTTAAGATGAAAAGACAACACTTTTATGCATTACTGAGAGTACAAAGTTTAAACCGTTTAGCTCATACTTCATAATTTTATTATTAAGTTAACCTTTAATGTAAAATTTCACCAAAGAACAAAGACAGGAACTATTTTCAAGTAGCACTAATATTCAGAATTCCACTAGATCTTCATCTCCGAAAAGAAAGGGAGTCACTAAAACTGAAACACGAACAATAAGTTCAGAGCACGTTGATTTATTAATCATCGGCTATTGGATGTCAAACATTCGGCTTATGGCGACAGTCTTAGAGAGGAAGCCTACTACATTTTTCCATTAGTAGCAAGGAATCTTTTATATGCACCATCCAACAGACAGCACAGCACATACCACAGCTTTTAATAAACCAGTAATCATGCACTGATTGGAACGAGAAACAGCCCGATGGGTCTACCGACGGGGATCGATCCCAAACACATCAAGCGAACGCACTTTACCACTGGGCTACGTTCTTACCCTGTCCCCACTAACAAGTGAAATCACCTGACTGGTGGTGGAGTGAGTGAAAGTGATTTTAATATTCCGAGTGTCATCTGATCCCAAATGTTACATCTCACCCCCCCCCCCCCCCCCACCATCCACCTCCCATATACAACAAGTGAAATCACCTGACTGGTATTGGAGTGGGTGAAAGTGATTTTAATATTCCAAGTGTCATCTGATCCCAAATGTTACATCTCACCCCCCCCCCTCCCCCCCACCATCCACCTCCCATATACAACAAGTGAAATCACCTGACTGGTATTGGAGTGGGTGAAAGTGATTTTAATATTCCAAGTGTCATCTGACACCAAAACAACTGTGCATCAAGCAAGCACTTTACCACTAGACTATGTCCCGCCCCTGTCCCCACGAACAACACGTGAAATCACCTGACTGGTGGTGGAGTGCGTGAAAGTGATTTTAATATTCCGAGTGTCATCTGATGCGGACTCTTCTTCATCACTCGTGTAACCGTCGGATGATGACTGCTCGCTGTCACCCGATGACCCAGAACTGTCGTCAGAGTCTCTGACACTCGTCTTGTGGACACGCCCCTCCGTCTGGTCACTCCACGTGATCTTCTTACTGTCGTGTACATCAACCGTAAACTCGGGGTCGTCTGAGTCACACAGTCTGAAAGAGGGCAACACAAACTGAAATGTTTCAAAAGAACCCAGACAAATATCTCTAAGCTTGTGATGGAATTCAAATGAGAAAAAGTAAAAGAACCAAAACATGCCAAAAAATATGTCTAGACTTGAGATGGAATTCTAATGAGATAAAATAAAATAAAAAACCACCCCGAAATGCCCAAAAAAATTTCTCTATAGTCCATCCCATCCTCCTACAAAAATGTTTTTTGTAAATAATTTCAGTTTGGTTTGAAAGAAGAAGAAAAGTGAAAGTGTTTTGAAAATAATAAAACCCCCACTATTTTTGTGTACAATTTAGAAATCAATCGGTTCAGAAATAAATAACTTGTAATAAATTCCATAGTATGAAAAAAGGTGTTCCCTGTGGGAAGGACTATAGGCGTGAGATGGAATTCAAATGAGATAAAGTCAAAAACATCATGACATGCCAAAACAAAAATCTCTAGGCTTGAAATGGAATTCAAATGAGATAAGGCAAAAGGGGTGGTGGAATAATAATAATAAAAAAATTAAAGACGACTTTCTACTACTTATTTAAGGTTTAAGAGTTTTCACCAAATCACTATGATTTAAATGAGAATTAATTTAGTGATTATATTTCACACGAATCACAGCGTTAAAAAGTTATTTTGTTTTGTTTAACAACACCACTAGAGAACATTGATTTATTAATCATAGGATGTCAAACATTTTGTAATTCTAACATATAGTCTTTGAAAGGATACCTGCTACATTTGTTTTATTAGTAGCAGGGATCTTTTATATGCATCATCCCACAGACAGGGTAGCACATACCACTGTCTTTGAAATACCAGTCGTGGTGCACTGGCTGGAATGAGAAACAACCCAATGGGTCCACCGATGGGGATCGATCTTAGACCGACCATGCATCAGGCATGTGCTTTACCACTGGGTTTCGTCCCACCCTGTTGTCTTAGAGATGAAACCTGCTACATTTTTCCTATTAGTAGCTAGGGATCTTTTATATGCACCATCCCACAAACAGGATAGCACATACCACAGCCTTTGATATACCAATCGTGGTGCACTGGCTGGGATGAGAAAGAGCCCGATGGGCCCACTGACAGGGATCGATCCTAGACAGATAATTAACACAGAATTCCAACCTCTCCAGCTCTCTCTGCTCCGATTCGATCTTCTCCAGCCGATCTAGTCGCACCCACAGTTCCTCGTCTGTCGGCTTGTCCGGTTTCGAGGTGACGGAATCAGACTCGACTTTCTGCGACTCTTCTCTCGATCTCTTCTTGTACTCCCGCACTCTCACCCTGTGCTCCTCTGTTCAAAACAGAGAACATACATTAATGTATCTGTTCTGAATTTGTGGGGAAAGGTCCTATTATAGGATTATGCATGTCGATCAATCCCAACTGCCATGTAAAAGATGGAATAAATATTGTTTAAAATAAAATATAAAACACTTAAAGGTCTGTTACCATAGTTGCAGATGTCATATTGCACTATCTTTACAATTATAAATAACTACACTTTAATTTATCATACATAATTTTTACATAACTAAATTAAAAATATTGAAAATGTTTTGTGCTACCATACAGTGTAAACAGTGGCTTTCCAAGAATTCTGGGCAAAAATATGACATATCTATCGTAACAGTAACAAGTTCTTTGCCTCCTCTGCCGCTAATAAAGCTGGTCTGACCCACGGCACTAACTAACGACCGCCGGTAGTAGGGGTGCATAGTAGGTGGTTATAAGTGCCTCTTAACACATGCCAGAAGTAACTACTGAACACTCCCCGAAGTGGTCAGACTAAGCCCACACCTAAAAGCTGATGGGGAACAGGTGTGTGGCACAGATAGCCACAAGAGACAAGCACCTGCCGCGGTTGGAGAGTGGACTGGGATGTGGAGGTGGACAGCGAAAGAAGTTGAAAGATAGGAGGAGTTGCCAGATCGAGAAGAAATAAAATGGAATTCAAAGGAGAGAAAGGAAAGGGGGCACTGGGATAAAAAAAAACAATAAAAAAACCAAAAACATAAACAATATAGTGAAATAAGTTTGAGTGAGGCAAACAAAATACAACAAAATAAGGTTCTTGAAAGAATAACTGTACTTATTTGATTTGTTTGTGTGATTTAAAATATTCACATTGATTTAAATTGGAATAAGACTGATTAAAATCTGATTAAATATTAAAAACTATACATGATATCGAAATTGTAAAAAAATAATCTGGAAAACTTCATTTGTTTTCCATCTTATGTCATACCTTTCCACTTCTTTTCTTTTTCCTCGTCATATTCTTCCACAATTTCTTTCAATCCACCTCGTTCCTAACAAACCATAAATATAACGTGATAAAATTCCTAATCTGTTTAAAATTCTTCATGTTTGTCCATAAACAAGGCAGAAACCACAACTATGATACAGGCCAGTAAAGAGAAATGTAGATAACTTCACTTATTATCCATATGGTTCAACATAACTGAGTTAATAATAATCATATGAAGCACACATGTAACAACAAGTGTAATGACGTAATTTGGGGAACGGAAGTCATAACATGACGTTGCTTCTCCAGTCCTAGCTCAGACTGTGAATTTAAAATATGATATCATTTTGTCGTCTCCTTCTGGTTGTGGCTGAAACATTTTGAGTTGGGTCTTGTTATTCATAAAGAAAACCTCAATAATAATATGGATAATAAAGAAATTATTACACTCATGTGAGAGTCGTACTGATTTTACGAAACTCGTGTCAGGATTCATG
Organism: Gigantopelta aegis; assembly: GCF_016097555.1. Taxonomy (NCBI): domain Eukaryota; kingdom Metazoa; phylum Mollusca; class Gastropoda; order Neomphalida; family Peltospiridae; genus Gigantopelta; species Gigantopelta aegis. Next base: position 14,461,511 of record NC_054712.1, on the reverse strand, counting down.
TACAGTAGAACCTCGTTAGTCCGGACTCCAATAGTCCGGACTCCTCACCTTATGGACGTTTTTTTTTACAAAATGAAACAACCACTCAGTAAAGTTATTTATTAATCCAGATATTCAGCTTCCGGAACTGGACGGTCATAATTCTGAACCAAATGTAAAAAGTAAAGGCAAATTGCTTCGTTTGACCGGTCGCCACTGATTGAACATAAATTTTTAAAAATATATAATTTCTTTGATCTATGACCAGACTGGCTTTTTTATTTTATAAGAAAAAAAAGAGTATTTTATTTTTAAAAGTGGGTAACTCTTAATCATACCCTACGGTACCCCATGACCTCGTTTTGTAACTACCCTCCTAACTTACCTGTATGATTTATTACTGAATACTGTTCATAATTGTTTTGTTGTCCAACTCAAGAGTATTGCCAGCCACCCAAAATAAAGACAAAGGAAACGTCTTTATATGTTATTTAGTGATTTCCCTAGAAATTAGGCATGGCATGGTAGACCAAACACTTTTGGGACATTTTCACCATTTTTGGGGCACTTATTCTTCATTAAAAATACAAAACAAATTAATTAAAATAAACATTAATGTAATTTGTGTGCTTGCTTTAATAAATGAATGGCAAAAGATATAAAAGGCATATTTTATTAATTAATAATACCTTTTTGGGGGTTTTATAAAGGCAATATTTTTAGAATTAATTACTGAAAAAGGCTTGTTTAATCTCAGGGCAGCATGGCACTGATTGAGGCAAGATGGTGCTAGACTATTGAGGCATGGTGCTGCACCATGCTAAAACAAGCTAGGGAAAACACTAGTTATTGCTATCAAAACACTGGCTTGTGACTCTTTCACAAGTGGAACAATGCTCATTCAGTTTCACGCCGGTTTTGAGAGAGTTGTATTTCTGTGATAGGGGCGGAGGGATGTATCATGTGGGCGTTTATATTATATCAGTAGATATAGCAGAAATGAATTATAATTTCGCCATTTAATATGTTTAAAATATAATCTGTAAACGTAGAAACTTTATACTAATTATGACTGGATATAAGTGAGAAACAATATGCATTCCTCAACAACGTACCCACTTCGTGGAAATGAACTCAACCACGTGGGCTAGATTTACAACATTAACCGGTACGACAAAACACAACTAATAAAATTTAAAACTTGTTGTCGCTAGTAATCAAACATTTAGTATCAACAATGCAACATGTCTTAAACAGTATTTAATTCTATTTAATCGCATTTTCTAACTTTGAGACAAGCACCTGGCAATACACTACTGAATAGTAGACTGGCAAATAGCGCTTATTCACACCACGAGATGGATCAACAGAACAAAACTGGTTGAAGAAATGTTTGGTTCTAAAAATCAAATGTGTCGTTTTTATTTTGTTTGTGAATTAAGGGAGGTTACTCCGGAAATTCGTTAATCCGGATGTTTTTTTTAATAACCATACTGTCCGGACTAACAAGGTTCCACTGTATTACCCTGACTCTTGCTTGGGTTAATACAAAAATCCTGACACTCATTTTCGTAAAATCAGTACGACACACAAGCTCGTATAATAATCTCTATATATTGCACATGTTTATTGTGTATCTACAAGGATCTGTTGCGTAGTAATTGTTCGTTTCAGCCAGTGCACATGACCGGTATAGCAAAGGTCATGGTATGTGTTACCCTATCTGTGGGATGGTGCATATAAAAGATCCCTTGCTACTAATAGAAAAATGTAGCAGGTTTCCTCTCTAAGACTAATGTTCTCTAGTGGTGTCGTTAAACAAAATAAAAAAAATCATCTGAGAAGCAATGGTTATTGAGACAAGCTCTAATTATTTTTAGACAGTATTCCCCAGTTTAAACATCACAGACATTAGCTTCTCTCTGTTATAACTGTATCTGAATGTGTGTTGCGTGTTTGTACATTAACTTTGTGTCCATTTTCACTCACTGAAACTAGGGTCTATATCTTTTAAGTTGGTAAGTATTCGTTCACACCCCACACCTGGCTCCCACCCATAGCAAGTTTTCAACAGCTTAATTAGTTGATATAAGGCCAATTTTTTTTTAGTTTCTTGACACCACTAAAGCACATTGATTTAATAATCATCAGCTGTTGGATGTCAAACATTTGGTAATTTAGACCATCCCACATACCATGACCGTTGATATACCAGTGTGGTGCACTGGCTGGAAAGAGAAATAGCTCAATGGGCCCACTGATGGGGATCGATCCTAAACTGACCATGCATCAGGTAAGCACTTTACCACTGGGCTATACCCCCTACCTCCCACCTGCAGAGGTGTAAAGTCACAACACTGACTTCCCTCTAATGGCTAACCCATCACCTGTCCTCTAGTTAACCTTCTGTTTCCTTTTGGTTTGGGGCGGGACGTAGCCCAGTGGTAAAGCGCTCGCTTGATGTGCGGTCAGTCTGGGATCGATCCATGTCGGTGGGCCCATTGGGCTATTTCTCGCTCCAGCCAGTGCACCATGACTGGTATATCAAAGGTTGTGGTTTGTGTTATCCTGTCTGTGGGATGGTGCATATAAAAGATCCCTTGCTGCTAATTGAAAAGAGTAGCCCATGAAGTGGCGACAGCAGGTTTCCTCTCTATATCTGTGTGGTCCTTCACCATACGTCTGATGCCATATTACCGTAAAGAAAATGTGTTGAGTGCATCGTTAAATAAAACATTTCCTTCCTTTTAGGTTCCACCGATTCTATAATATAAGTTTGTTTTGTTTAATGACACCACTAGAGCATATTGATTTATTAATCATTGGCTATTGGATGTCAAACATATGGTCATTTTGAGTCATAGAGAAGAAACCTGCTACATTTTTTTTCCATTAGTAGCAAGGGATCTTTTATATGCACCATCCCACAGACAGGATAGCACATACCACAGCCTTTGATACACCAGTCGTGGTGCACTGGCTGAAGCGAGTAAAAGTCCAATAGGGCCCACCAACAGGGATTGATCCCAAACCAACCATGCATCATCATGCAAGTACTTTACCACTGGGCCAAGTCCCACCCCCACCAATTCTAGACTGGTTCTCTGTTTAGACACTGAGTGTAACGTATACGAACCTCTGCCATATCTTGCAGCTCGGAGGTGAAGGCCATTCTTGGCATCAACAGCTTCTTCTGCTCGTGCAGGTCCTTCAACTGGCGGTCAATCTCTGAGAATTAAATAAAACACTCAATGCGTGACATTCATTAAAAATGAGCACTGTAAGGGACTACCCTGAGTCTGTAGTCATTTCAATATTTTGTAGTACATGTATTAGGGATGTCACGATACACCAACGCATCACGATACTACTGCTGGTGATACAACACACGATACCTTTGCTTGTGTATCAATTCATATCTTAATTCCTTATCAATCTACCAACACCAGTTTGTACTGAGGTGTACGTATTGTTGAGTTAAATCTGTCGAGGAAAGATAGTGGAGTGGACAGAGAACATGTTCCTGTGTATGTCAGTGTGTCTGTGATGTGGTATTTCTATATTAAAACTGTGTTTAATCAGTGTTTCACTTGTAAGAGGTTTATTTCTTATTTTTAAAGCACTTCTGCTAACTTTCAACTTCTTGTTTTACGTGGGAAAACACCATGAATGAGGTATAGGCTTGTGTATAGTGATACATATTGAATTGTGAGGTAGGTATATTGTGACAACCCCAACATGTTTCTCAATATAAAGTTCTGTGTGAAATATTTTGTATGTATGAATTTATTATTTCTTCCAACAACCAAATGAAATTTGAAATAATTTGCCTAAAGGTAATTTCAAATGTATTTATCCATATAAAGCTTTATATTTAAAAAAAGTTTAATGCAAGATAGAGTTTTAAAAAATAGAACAAAGCATGCTGTGTGTTTATTTTGTTGGGGGAACAAACGGAAGTCTTACTAAGGCTGAAAACTCAGGGTAGCCCCTTTAATTCCTGGATTTAAATCACAACCATGAAAAACAACAAACTAAAACATATAAATACAATCCATTAAAAAAAAAAAAAAATTGTTCATACCCAGATAAATGTAAAAGAAATAACAGACAAACCTTGTAATTAAATTTTAATCATACTTCCTAATAATAACACTAAAAGTTCAATTTTATTTTGAATTATTTTTAGTTCTTAAACAGTAACGCTCAGAAAGAGAAAATATCAGTATAAAGTGAAGTCATGACATATGACGTTCCCTGATGTTATGTTTTATGTTCATTGAGAAATGGACAAACTTGCATTGCCACGGTTGAACCAATGGGATGATGTTAAATTGTAATGAATGTAACAAACATTAAATTATTCCACTACAATTGACATACCTTTATTTCTTCTCTCGATGATGTCAATGGCTTGTTTTGCTGACCGCTCTACAAACCAGTTGTCGCCTAGCAACACAAGGACTTCGTTGGTGTGGACTAGTTGACCTGGCATGAAAGCAAGAGGGCCGAACTGTACCTGTAAGCAAACTCAACCATTTTATTATGTACTGACTCAATTAATAACTTGTAGTATTAAATTTATGTCCGTGTAACATGTTTCAGGCTAATAAAGCCTTTCTGAATGAATGAATGTCTAACGACACACCAGAACGAAAAACACATCACTGTTGGGTGTCAAAATAAGGTCAATGCGTAAAGAAGTGATGATGAATATAAAAATTTAAAAGTTAAATATATTCTTTCTAACGAGTATAGTGTTTTCCCTAGCTTGTTTTAGCATGGTGCAGCACCATGCCTCAATAGTCTAGCACCATCTTGCCGTAATCAGCACCATGCTGCCCTGAGATTAAACCAGCCTTTTTCAGTAATTAATTCTAAAATTGCCTTTATAAAACACGCAAAAAGGTATTATTAATTAATAAAATATGCCTTTTATATCTTTTGCCATTCATTTATTAAAGCAAGCACATAAATTACAATAATGTTTATTTCAATTAATTTTTGTGTATTTTTAATGGAAAAACAAGTGCCCCGAAAATGGTGAAAATGCCCCAAAAGTGTATGGTCTACCATGCCTTGCCAAATTTCTAGGGAAATCACTAGAGTAAAATTATATTAATTTTACTGCTTAAAATATCAGTGTCTATACATGTAAGCCCCAAACATTAATGGTTCTTCTGTTTGTACTAATGATTCAAACAATAATTCAAAACCTTTCCCAGTGAATGTTGAACTTGATGAAAAAATACAAAACATTTACTGCTACATGTACATTTTCACTTCACACATTCTTATCATTTTCAGTTCACACATTCTTATCATTTTCACTTCACACATTCTTATCAAATGATGCCTCTTTTCTTCAATCTGGGAAGAGAACAGTCACTACTGCTCTGCCTGCTGTGCAATCCGTTTGACTTTTTTTCTGATCAATAAAATATCTCAAAGTCACTACTCCCATTATAAATCCTAGATTAGTGTCTGCTTTAATTGCAAAATAAAGTACATGCTTAGCTGGGAAAATATTAGCATGGATACAAAGGAAGGAAGGAAATGTTTTATTTAACGATGCACTCAACACCTTTTATTTATGGGCTATATGGCTTCGTCAAGGATACAAAGTCAGAAATGTCTCTATAAATCGTGTTTTGAAGTATGAAGTAGTAAGTAGCTCAGTGGACCTGTACAAATTATTGTATATGCTTAATATTAAAAATATAATCGTTAATGCTGCCTTAATATTCATGAGCTAATGCTGCCTTAATATTCATGAGCTAATGCTGCCTTGATATTCATGAGCTAATGCTGCCTTGATATTCATGAGCTAATGCTGCCTTGATATTCATGAGCTAATGCTGCCTTAATATTCATGAGCTAATGCTGCCTTAATATTCATGAGCTAAAAACAAGTTCTTTATGTTTTAAGGGGTGGGTCACAGCCCAGTGGTAAAGCTTTCATTTGATGCCCAGTCGGTCTGGGATCGATCCCTGTCAGTTGGGCCATTTCTCTTTCCTGCCAGAACACCACAACTGGTATATCAAAGGCCGTGGCATGTGCTATCCTGTCTGTAGGATAGTGCATGTAAAAGATCCCTTGCAACTAATGGAAAATGTAGCGGGCTATTTCAGCCATTGTAAACCCACTGATGGCTCTTGTCAAAAAACACTGTTCTATAAACTGAAACATCTACAGGAAACATACCAGTGTATCCTTGGATACAAGAAACATACCAGTGTATCCTTGGATATGGTGTCAGGAAGAGTCGACAGTTTCTTAGCAACAGCTTCATAATCAGACTTGAACTTTTCCCTGTAAAAAAACATTTTCAATGACGTCTATAAATTGAAACTGAATTAAACACTGTGAGATTCTTTATGGTACATGCACACAATCACACTTCTGGAATGCAGTCAAAAAGACACGTTATAAATAGAACCACATACCAGTTGTTTTGTCATATACAAGTTTATAGCAAGCAAGAATATTATACCACAAGTCCAAAAGGTTTTATGGAATGACTGAAGTTGCAGCTAAATTTATATTAACTATTTGAATATCGGTCATTCTAACTCTGTGACTGATGCCCTTGGGTGATATACATTTAATATTAAAAGTTAGGTATTTAAAGAGATAAAATTAATTAGCAAATATTACCAATAAGGTCCACAGAAAATTACATTCTGAATAAAGTAAAATTTGAATTGGGGTGAGTGGACCATTAGAGCAACTTGGTAACTTTGTGGGAACAAGTTGACTACACAGATTGGGGTGAATTGACCAACCACTGAAGGTTGGACTATACCAATTCAAATCCCATAGGCGACCATGTTAACGTTTGTGTTTAAAAACACTATATGCAATATATCAACCAAACTGTGACCCATAAATATCAGTACTACAACCCCTACCTCAAAATATTAACAGCAGAAAATGGTACCTTTCATGGCTCATTTTCGGTATAACCAGATGTTTCTACAACACCCCTAGTTTCGCACAAAATTTGAGTACTTTTTTTTTTACAGGTACCCCATACATGTTCCAAGCACAAGGCTACTTGACACGGTGGTACTACATCAACTAAAATTGCATACATTTTTAGCCCAGATGAAACTAATTTTTTTTACAACCAACACACTCACATTTATAACCAATCACAGGACTTGTGGTGTTAACTTCTCTATCAAAAGTTCGGTGCACCTCGAACTTCGACCCAGCCGGAAATTAATTGGTATAATGCAACCTATACTGATAACATAATGTTTCAAAAGGTGGCGAATCATGTGGTTTTATGACAACCAGGATCTGGTGTCTTCTGACATAAACTGACAACCTCACTGAAACTGTTGTTTCTACAGTGCAACCTAATTTAATGTACACCTCACAAAGCACATGTATTTTGTACAGTTTTGTACAAATGCAATGTCATATTTGAAAAAATAATGTTTTTAAAAATAATACTCCTGAAGATATTTACTGTCAGATGTGTGTGTGTGTGCTCAGCTATATATGTAGAGACAGCATGGCTATTCAGAGTACCTCAACTCCTTAAACTTATTCCATTGAAACACATGTACTTGACTGACCCCTAGATTATGAAGACCTCAATAGGCACATCAAAGAAATATCAGTATTAAAAAAATATAATGTCTGAGGAAGGAAAAACCAACATGACTGCATCTGTATGAAGTAATGACTTAATGTCCTGCACATCACTGTTGGAGGGAAATCCTGTATGCTGAGTGTGGGCTTCTTCAAGTTACCATGTGCGGGAATTTCAAATCCATCAGCTATGCAGATTTTCAAATTGGACCACCAAAACCATTGGCAGCCACCAATATTCCTGACTATATTTTATGTATACTGTAGTTGGAGGTTTTAAATATTTGTGATATCTGGAATTATCATGCAGCTTTCGCATATTTATTTTTGATTCATTACTAAAAAAAACTGTTTTTAAGTGACATAATTACCCGAACATCTATTTTATTGTATTATTTTCTAATCCAGATCAATACAATATGTATATTGGATGTATTCCTACAATCTGTAATCCAGCATATCATTTAGCTATTAACATTGGATAATACAGCATTAACAATAAAATAAATCATCAAATTATACCAAGGTAGATAATCAAATCTGGAAAAATTGATTCTAAATCTAGTATACACTTAAAATACACTTCATGGGAGCAAACTAAGTGATTATTTAAAAAAAAGATTTGATCTGGAGACCTAAAGATATGTTTAACAAGCTTATTGTTATGTATAAATGAGAACAGAAGGCACAATAGTGACCAAAATTTTAATTATGGCTTTATTTAACAACGCACTCAACACATTTTATTTACGGTTATATGGCGTCAGACATATGGTTAAGAACCACACAGATATTGAGAGGAAACCTGCTGTCGTCACTTCATGGGCTACTCTTTTCGATTAGCAGCAAGGAATCTTTTATATGCACCATCCCACCGACAGGGTGGTACATACCACGACCTTTGATATACCAGTCGTGGTGCACTGGCTGGAACGAGAAATAGGCATTGTAAGCAGTATACTACATTGTATGGTTTTGAAAATGATTACAAACCACTGTTGAATCTTCTCATCAGTTTCACGGATGGCTTTATCCTGCTCCTCACGCAGACGTGCAATGTGGTCCTTGTTCATCGTCTGACAGGTTTACAAAACTCTCACTTCAAACTGGATCTCTAGGCATATTCTAATATCTGTAATGAGAAACTGACTTTCTGTTAAACATGCAATGTATATTTTATCAGTAAATGAAGTAGATGTACAAACAGACAAAATGCCTCGTCACAAAATGTCTTAGTTATTGTGCAAGATACACAAAGGTTTGAAGTTTAAAGTTATGTTTTTTGTTTAATGACTCCACTAGAGCACATTGATTTATTAATAATTGGCTATTGGATATCAAACAATTGATAATTTTGACATATACTCTTAGTGAGGGAAAAAAAAAGTTTCCATTAGTAGCAAGGGATCTTTTATATGCACCATCACAGAATAGGACATACCACGGCCTTTGATATACCAGTCGTGGTGCACTGGCTGGAACTAGAAATAGCCCAATGCGCCCACCGACACAGATTGATTTTAGACTGACTGCATATTAGGAGAGCGCTTTACTACTGGGTTACATCACGCCCGTTAAACTACACATATTCTATTAGTAAATGAAGCAGACGGACAGACAGGCTGTAGGTGACTTCTATGTAAATGCCTTAACAAAATGTGTTAGTTTTTGTGTAAGATACATGAGGGTGTCATGGGCATGACTAACACTGCACCACATTAATTCAGTCTTAGCAGTGAGATATCAATCTTGAACAAAATACACTTGTTTTTTCAATTATTATACTCGATGACTGTAACACTGCACCACATTAATTTAGTCTTAGCAGTGAGATATCAATCTTGAACAAAATACACTTGTTTTTTCAATTATTATACTCGATGACTGTAACAAAGTAAAGTTTGTTTTATTTAACGACGCCGCTAGAGCACATTGATTTTTTAACTTATCATCGGCTATTGGACGTCAAACATATGGTCATTCTGACACTGTTTTTAGAGGAAACCCGCTGTCGCCACATAGGCTACTCTTTTTACGACAGGCAGCAAGGGATCTTTTATTTGCGCTTCCCACAGGCAGGATAGCACAAACCATGGCCTTTGTTGAACCAGTTATGGATCACTGGTCGGTGCAAGTGGTTTACACCTACCCATTGAGCCTTGCGGAGCACTCACTCAGGGTTTGGAGTTGGTATCTCGATTAAAAATCCCATGCCTCGACTGGGATCCGAACCCAGTACCTACCAGCCTGTAGACCGATGGCCTGCCACGACGCCACCGAGGCCGGTGACTGTAACACTGCACCACATTAATATTAATTCTCTCTTAGCAGTGAGATATCAAACTTGAACAAAATACACTTGTTTTTTCAAATATTATACTTGATGACTGCACCACGTTGATATCAGTCTTAGCAGTGAGATATCAAACTTGAAGAACAAAATACACTTGTTTTTTCAGTTATTATATTCGATTTGAAAAGGGACCTGGTACATGTACGCTGCATTTTTATGTCCTTACTGTAGTGACATAGGCCATTCAGAACAATTGTAAATAATTTTAAGTTTATAAATTGTTTTGATTAAGAATCAGTTCATTAGAAAATTTATATTTTACAGACTATTCACTGGTATGAAAGCATTGCCTATCTGTATCAAGTAGCAACTGTTGTGAGCAATCATGGGGTGAAAAAGAAGAAGTGAACTGATTGCTCTGGACAAAGTGAATTTTTCCTTTTAAAAAGTACAAATCCCAAACTGCATATTTCAAAAACATATATTTCTTCATGTAGTGGCTTTAAACACTGAAAATGATGAATCACACATGCATGAAAATGTTAGAAACTAACACCCTTTCTGGTCTACTGAATGGTGTTACACTTTTGTTTACTAGAAAAAATATAGCATACTGGTTTTGCATACAGTTCCACCTGTGGAATGTTTATATGCAATAAAGTTTTATCTTATCTTAAAAACTTTAAGCTGTTGATTTTTTTACATTAACTGAGTGGAATATATTTTAATTCATGTACCGTATACAGCTCAACAAAATGTAGATTATAATTCTTTCCATAAGTATCGGATTAAATTTTTTATCATCAGCCAAATGCAATATAAATAGATATTTTGCAAAACTATTTACTTCAATCTTCCAATGTATATGTATGTATGTATGTATGTATGTCTGTGTTTGTACTTAGTTATTTGTAATGTCACAAGGAAGTGAAACGATATTTAATAAATTTATAATATAAAGATCCCACATTGTTGTTATGCTTTATCTTCTATGGTGTCCAATGTTTAGGAAAATTAATCTGGTGTCCAATGTGTAGGAAAATTAATCTGACCACGTGTTTCGACTTTAATTATCACTGTGCGCTATTGAAAACACTATCTAAGGGCACCGACGTAGCAGGGACTTTTTTACAATGATGGACAACGATGAATATCTTTGATTATATTTTCTTCACAAGATCAAAGGATTTCACTATGCATACTGTCGAAACTATCAATAGTGGAACAAACAATTGTGATAGTTATCGATAGTTGAATTAACTATCAATGCCCTGCTATCGAGACACCGACTATCGCAATATATCGATAGTTCCATGTATTTTTACACCACTACCTATAGGGTATGTAACAAGATTCAGATGTAGAAGAATGACACATTCTACGTCCCTTCGGACTAGACCCTAGTCACTAGGGCAGTAGGGGGGCGGCACAGCATCCCATTCCCTCCCCCAATCCTGTCCCTTTGGGCCCATTATATGTACATTTATGGACTACTATAAATATTGACATTGATGACGGCTGACAAAGTACTAAAGTTGGGTTAGGAACTTTTTCCAGTACCCTTAGAGCTGGGAGACATACCCTAGTTTTTAAAACACCAAGGCATATTTTTTACTATAAGAGCCACGTTTGTCAACTGAAATCATACCGGTACTTTACTTAAATTTTATTGTTTAAATTATCTCCATTTCCGTACATTCGAAGTATTTCTGGTTATCATGGTGTTTTTAATATTACAAACGGCATTTCTCATATTTTTAAAAACCTGTCCCATGTGGTCTGAGAAGCAAGTTATGGGAGTAGAGTTTTAGTCTCTTTTTTTAAGGTATTTCACCATTTCAAAGCCACAGACTCATGTTTTACTCAATTGTAACTTTATCCAAATGTGTTACAGTTTTGTAGATTAACTAAACTTAGCGTTAATATTCACGGGTTGAAACTAGGGTCTGTCCCTTTAGTGTCAGAATGAACCTTTACCAGGTTTACGGAAACGTTTCATGCTAAGTAAAGATTTTTATCACTCAAACGTCTTAACTGGTTTTGATTACAAATCAGTAACAAACTTAATAGCACATTGACTTTCGTTTTCGAGTATTCATCTGATTTAAGACACACCAAAACCGTGTCAGCTGAAATATACTGTAGAAACAGTACTCAAATTGGCCCATGGATGATCGAACTGTCCGTAAACAACAGAATCGGAAGATCTCGGCTAATTCCGATTGGTGGAACGCAACAAACCCGAACTACTTACCTGCCCCATACATCATACAAAATTATTAGAAAATAAAATTCCTCCCAGTATGAACATTTCTCCTACATTTAAATTAGAATTGAAATGTTAATTATTTTTTAAAGCAAAGAACACAAATATACTTTTGCTTTTAACAGCCAAGTACTTTATTTTGATCATAAACGTTTCAAAATGGCTGTCATTCAAGTTGGGAACGTGCTTTGCAGAGCTTCAAATGCAATTTACGGTACACTAATTACTGACAGCTGCCATTTTCCCAGGTATTCAAATGTAAATGTAAAATAAATTAGAAAGGTTTTGTGAATATCATTGCCAAAACAAAACTTATGCCTACCTTAATTTTAATATGGTCTAATCCATTCATTATTTAAAATTAAGCCTTAACTTAAGGTCAACGACACACAGTCACTTTTTGCACCTTTGTTTTGGCTTGCTACACAATAACTAATATTAACTAGGTAAAACCTAAAAGTAAGCGCAAGTGAGATAAATTAAATATGCTGTATAATTTTATATGTGTGTGTCCACAGTTGTCCGGTTCCTGGTATATCATATCATATGGAACGAGTCATGCACTGTATTGTCGTATATTATATGTCATATATTATATCGTGACGTTGCGTCACATGATCACCCACTCAGCCCGACAATCACACAAAAAAATTGTTTTGTGTAATGACACCACTAGAGCACATTAATTCATTAATCATCAGCTACTGGATGTCAAATATTTTGTAATTTTATCATAGTGTTAGAGAGGAAACCCGCTACATTTTAGCTGAGGTCGGCGAACTTAGAATTTTGCTGTCCGGAGTTTGCCGAAGCTTAAATGAATGTGGGTGCTGTCTGGTTTCTTTCTGTAGTGTGTGTATTAGTGATTAATATCTGAATTTTTTTTAATGAAGTAACTCGAAAATGGTCGATGTAAATGTATTTGACATCAAACATAGGATTGTTGTGGTATTTGAGCGGAAATCTTTGACAACTTCTTGGTTGTCGGCAAGTGCCAAAAAAATACATAGCTTGGTCTCTGACTGTAATGAGAGCGTATTTATGTCCAAATGTCTGTCTAGCTCTCTTACAGTCAGAGTACTTGGGCTAATCGTATATATACTATAGTCAATATATCTTGGAATATGGTAATATAATTTGGGATAATTGTACAGCAGAAGAATCCAATACAATTGAGTCAGTGCAACTTGAGGCTGCCCGTATCATAACAGGACTTAGGAAAGGAACATCTCTTGACAAACTATATCATGAACTTGGTTGGGAACCATTATATAAATGTCGCAAAAATAGTAAATTAATTCTAATGCATAAAATACTTAAAGGAGGGGACCATTAAGGCATTTGGCCAGGTATGCATATTCAACGATATGTAATGCACATTATTACTTACTATCAGCACGTATTTATAATTGTATCTAGGTAATTAATAAAAGGCTTAAATGTGACGGCTATTATATATAATATGCGCAGCCATTTTGTACCATCCCAGTGAATATGCCCTCTGGCGAGTTGGTGGTTATGTAATACCTAACGTGTCACGTCAGGAATTAGTCTTCGAACTGAAGAAACAAAACATACCTGATTTTTGCAGATGCATCACAATGTTCTGTAATAATATCCATCCCGGTAATCCAGCACCATGTATATATTATTTTTCAATCCAAAATAAACCACCATTGTCAAAGTGTTGAAATAACTGTCTTATGTTTTGTACATAAATTAACCCATGTACTGAAATTATAATCGGAGTGTTTTCTTGGTTAATTGGTCTTTTCTTTCCGTGGACTGTACCTGTGGTTCCTGATTGGCAGGTGTATATTTAGATGGTCCCCAGACATTGTGTCTAGAGACACTAAAAAGACATGCCTCTTTTATTAAGATCACAGGGTATTGTGTGATAACCGCGTGGACACCCCTCAAATCGTAATGGACATTATCAGCCATCCTGCTTTATTACTGTAAGTAATTCTGTAAAACCTTTGATTAAGTAGACTTTCCCATCTAAAATCACAAAACTGACCAATTACGTAGTCCCAAATAAAATAAAATTATGATAATTTTATTTTATTTGGGATTACGTAATTGGTCAGTTTTGTGAGTGGTTGTTTTTGCTCGAACGTATCCTTTGAATAGGGTATGCATCTTTCCAACACATCAGGCTCATATTTGTGTTGATCCTCCCTTTAAAGGTGAAACACCTCAATATCTACTGGATGAAATATTAACATATGTTAATCCCAATAATCATTTCACACTCAGAAATCAACATCCATTCACTCCACCAACATGCCATACTAATTCATATAAAAACAGCTTTATTCCTAATACTTTGTAGCACTTTATGGAATGATTTTGACAGTTTAACTCAAAATGAACCATGTCTGCGTACCTATAAAAAGTTAATAAAAAAGGGAAATCCCAATCTTTTATCTACTATCCATTGTCAGCAACCTAAACTATCATTTATTTTTAAGCCATCTTTCTGATAACCCAAACTGTGCATATGGAGATAACTGTGAAGACAATTTTAGTTATTTTTATGTCTGCCCTCTGTTCATCAGACAAAGATATGATTTATTTGCCTTCTTACGGAATTACCTTGATATCTTAGACATTGTTCTACTATTATCCGGCTCAATAAACCTACCAATTGAAGAAAACAGGGTTTTTTTATTTTGAAAGCAGTACATAAATTTACAGCTGAAAGTAAGAGATTCAAGTTGAACTAACTTATTATTCTGAATTTTACTGCCCCATGTAAGATTTAACTCCAACAATAGGATCATCACTATCATAATTTTTCTCGACTATCCCATTTCTATTCTATCTACTCTTTACCTTTTATTACTATATATTAATTATGTTAATACTTTATGCCATTGGACATTATGTTATTATGTTTTATATATGATTATGAATATTGATTATTGTCTGATGTCCATCTTGTTTTGGAGAGCACTTATATAGGCTCTGCCTGTTGTGCAATCCTTTTGATTTTTTTGTCATCAATAAAATATCTAAAAAAAAGAAGCAGAAAAAAGTCAATATATATGACAATATAACATATGCACATGACTCATTGCATCGAGTTACGGTATAAAGCAATTGTCATGACGTCATATTAATTGAGTCACATTGTTTGGAGGTTACCACCCCTCTTTTAACAAAAAGAAGCAAAATGGCAGTCGGCTAAAAATTACAGGTATTTTTCTCCCAAGAGATCTCAGCTTCGTGGATTTTTTTTTTTGTTCATACCACAATGAACCTAAAAGAAATAACAGACAATCCTTAAATAGACCACAATACATGGCAAAACACATAGTGTTCATGCATTTATGAATAAACTGATTTGATTTATTTAAAAAAAAAAAATTGTCTCGCCCATAATGCATATGAGAATCTGCCATGTTTTTTCTGACCAAATCCTTTTGTAATGTATCGAATATATTTTCTAAAAATATATCAACACGTTCCTGATCATAAGGTATTTACAAAAGTAAAATGAATTAGCCTTTTTCTGCATTTGTCGCAGATCTGTTAACCATTTACTCCGATTTAAAAAAAAGAAAGATTTCACTTCCGTTGCAAAATTTTGAAAATTTTCCCCATTCCCTACATATAGGACTCAGTCTGTTTAGGTGATATAGTGGACTCAGTCTGTTTAGGTTATTTCACCTTGTCCTACGCGCTCGCTATAAGATAACTTAATTACCATCATTTCACTTCAAATCCATATTTCGTAAATATTACATTGTTTTAATGACAAGGTTTTCTTCAAACACAGTTATTGCTTCTGTAATTCTCAATAATAAAAAAATTCATTACTAGTTTTGCATCTAGCAGAAGCTTTATGTATAAGATTTTTTTTTTATTAATAACATAATTTTAAATCACACTGTTCATTTATGATGATTTAAGAAAGGCTCAAAGCTTGAAATTCATATTCCCTACATATAGGACTCAATCTATTTAGGTGTTTTATGGGACTCAGTCTGTTTAGGTTATTTCACCTTGTCCTACGCGCTCGCTATAAGATAACTTAATTACCATCATTTCACTTCAAATCCATATTTCGTAAATATTACATTGTTTTAATGACAAGGTTTTCTTCAAACACAGTTATTGCTTCTGTAATTCTCAATAATAAAAAAATTCATTACTAGTTTTGCATCTAGCAGAAGCTTTATGTATAAGAATTTTTTTTTATTAATAACATAATTTTAAATCACACTGTTCATTTATGATGATTTAAGAAAGGCTCAAAGCTTGAAATTCATATTCCCTACATATAGGACTCAATCTGTTTAGGTGTTTTATGGGACTCAGTCTGTTTAGGTTTTTCACCTTGTCATATGCGCTCGCTATAAGATAACTTAATTACCATCATTTCACTTCAAATCCATATTTCGTAAATATTACATTGTTTTAATGACAAGGTTTTCTTCAAACACAGTTATTGCTTCTGTAATTCTCAATAATAAAAAAAATAATTACCAGTTTTGCATCTAGCAGAAGCTTTATGTATAAGAATTTCTTTTTATTAATAACATAATTTTAAATCACACTGTTCCTTTACGATTGATTTAAGAAAGGCTCAAAGCTTGAAATTCATTTTGTTAAGCAAGACACAATTTTAGCTTGTTGGCTTCTCCTGCTATGATATAGATATAGGTGACTAATTAATGTAAACTTACACTGTAGTGTGCAACAGAAAACAAAGATTTTAAATTTGATTTACACATGTATATATATATGTTGGTAAAATAGTTTGCATACCAACCATTTTAAAATGGGTATGTGTATTTTCACAGAGTGCTGGTGAACTATCAACAGTCCAGGTCCAGACGACGGTGTGGGGGTCCTCCATCGTGGTTTGTTCGAGTGAAACCGAACACAGTGGATGAAAACCTGACAACAGAGAATAAAGAGTTTCTCTCTCAAGTTGCACTCGATCAGTACCAAACTGATAGCCCTCTCAAAGACGCACCCTGGGAACGGGGAACGTACTCACCAAGGTAGCCATCATTATGCTGCAAACTGGCGGCAGCGGCGGTGCTTGCAAGTGTAATTTCTTTTTCGTATGCCTTTTTTCTCTTTGAGGAGATTATAAAATGTGTCTACAAGCAGGATCAGTCTGTTAGGGGTTGGTGGGAAGGTGTGTGCATTTTGCCTCATATCTTTGAACTTGGATTCAAATTTCGGCTCTTGTTTAATTAGGAGGTACATGTAGGTGTTTATGACATTTTGTGACATAATATAGCTTAGATTCTCTGAACCTCAAAGAGGGTTGCCTGTAAGTTCAGTTTTCACTTTGATATAAATTTAGATGTAGACAGGTCTGTAGAAGTGAGGACTATATTACGTATATTATTACACATATTTATAAATACACCTAAACTACATGTAGTCATATGTTGTTCAAGTACATCACATTTTCTTGTAGCCACAGTATGCATTTCCTGCCCATTATGTAAATTGAACTGTGAAGTTGTTTTTTGTATAAAACAAAATAAATAAATGCTTTAACCACAATTACACAAAAAAGACATATTCATAATACACCCTTAGTCCCATGCCTGTTTTTAATAACTGACATGTTTATACATTGAGAAGAAAACAATTCATAAAACACTATACGTCCCATGACTGTTTTTAATAACTGACATGTTTATACATTGAGAAGAAAACAATTCATAAAACACTATACGTCCCATGACTGTTTTTAATAACTGACATGTTTATACAATTGTATTCGGAACAACACGATTCATAAAACACTATACGTCCCATGACTGTTTTTAATAACTGACATGTTTATACAATTGTATTCAGAACAACACGATTCATAAAACACTATACGTCCCATGACTGTTTTTAACAACTGAGATGTTTATACAATTGTATTCAGAACAACACGATTCATAAAACACTATACGTCCCATGACTGTTTTTAACAACTGAGATGTTTATACATTCAGAAGAAAATGATTCATAAAACACTATACGTCCCATGACTGTTTTTAATAACTGACATGTTTATACAATTGTATTCGGAACAACACGATTCATAAAACACTATACGTCCCATGACTGTTTTTAACAACTGAGATGTTTATACAATTGTATTCAGAACAACACGATTCATAAAACACTATACGTCCCATGACTGTTTTTAACAACTGAGATGTTTATACATTCAGAAGAAAATGATTCATAAAACACTATACGTCCCATGACTGTTTTTAATAACTGACATGTTTATACAATTGTATTCGGAACAACACGATTCATAAAACACTATACGTCCCATGACTGTTTTTAATAACTGACATGTTTATACATTCAGAAGAAAACGATTCATAAAACACTATACGTCCCATGACTGTTTTTAATAACTGACATGTTTATACAATTGTATTCAGAAGAAAACGATTCATAAAACCCTACACGTCCCATGACTGTTTTTAATAACTGACATGTTTATACATTCAGAAGAAAACGATTCATAAAACACTATACGTCCCATGATTGTTTTTAACAACTGACATGTTTGTACAATTGTATTCAGAAGAAAACGATTCATAAAACACTATACGTCCCATGACTGTTTTTAAAAATTGACATGTTTGTACCTTCAGAACGAAATGATTCATAATAAAATATAACTCCCATGACTACTGTTAACTATTAAACATGTTTGTACGTTCAGGACAAAACGAGTTGGAGTGCTGGCGATAAAGATTGGAGTTCTGCCCCAGTGGAGTAAAGATGGACACAAATTCTACACAACTCTGCTACAGGTGCTGGTCTTTTTTAGTCTTCTCAGTGATCAGTAGTGTTACTGGTAGTAATTACCACTATTTTAAAATGTCTGTATATTTCATAATACACATGAAACCATCTAATGTATATTTTAAAATGTCTGTGTATTGACAACATATACTTCAACCAAGTTTGATCAAACGTCCAGCAGCATATATAGAGAAACTGCATAGGAGTCCTGCTTCCATTTCTCAGACACTGCTGCATTCTACTCAGACGGTTATCCAGCTCTACATATTTCCTCTTTCTCTTTAGAGCCGGCGCTCACAAGTATAACTGGGCCATCCTCCTGCTGTTGGCCTCTTCGAAAGACTTCAAAACTATTTATTAATTCAAATATGTTAGGATGGCTGTGTCTGATGGTTTGGTTAAGAAGGTGATGCCAACCTTCTAAATGGTTCTGGGTTGGCCTAACAAGCTATCAATCAATGTTTCCAAGCTTACGTCTATTATGGAGCAGTTCATTGTCAGGTGTCATTCAGGTGTGTTTATTCAGCCTTATTTTTTACCAGCAGTCAAACTGGGAGTAGTCAAACTAGTTACTATTGAGTCCGTTGTTGCTTCTATACTGACACACAATGAAAACGCAAAACAGATATTTTTCAATATTTTTTTGTGATTACTGAAAAATATATTTATTGGACTTAAAATAAGCCATGGATTGGTACTTTGTCTGGGTTTTAATCCTGGTTTTGTTCATGTTACACATACAATAGCAGAAACACACAAAATGGTGTGAAATGTGTTCACTACATGCTCAATCATGCTGCATGCAATGCACGTGAAATGCCAGTATGTGGACACATAAAAGTTATGTAATGGTGTCATATTCCTCATCACATTAAGAATGCCATGACTCGGGGAAGAACAAAGGGAGCGAGCGTTGGGCATGGTTCAATGGGGGACTTCGCAAAGCCAAGTTGCTAGGACCTTCAGAGTCCATCCATCAACTATTGGACGACTTGTTGAATGTCATCAACAGACCGGGAGTGTCCGTGATCGACCTCGACCTGGTCAACATACCGTACCAACCCCACACCAAGATCGGCAGATTCGATGACACCACCTCCGTGACCAGTTCAGAACTGCGATGATGACAGCAAGCAACACGATAGGACGTCATGAAAGGCCTGTCCATCCGATGACGTCATGACACCGCAACATCATGCTGCGAGACTACAGTTTGCTCTCCAGAATGGTAATCATCCACCAGCCTTTTACCGGAGCATTGTTTTCTCAGACGAGTCCCGTTTCTCTGTCTCCTTTGTCAATGGAAGAGCACGTGTGTGCAGGAGACTCCATGAATGGTACGCTGACGGATGTGTGAGGGAACGTGATCGGTTTGGCAGTGGTTGTCTGATGGTATGGGGGGCAATCAACTGTGACTTCAGGAGTGATCTCATCATTGTCCACGATGCCCTTACAGCCCAGCGTTATGTTGATGTTATTCTAAGAAGTTCTCCAGCCACTTTTGAGCCGTCACAGAAGACCAGGAGGTCCCCTTCTGTTTCAACAAGACAATGCCCGTCCACATACTGCAAGAATTACCCAGACATTCCTGCAACAAGCCGGTATCACCGTTATGAACTGGCCCGCCGTTTCACTGGATTTGAACCCAATTGAACACGTGTGATGAGTTAGGACGTCATGTACGTCACCGTCATCCACCACCGCGAACATCGCTGAGCTTGCACAGGCGTTGCAGAGGAGTGGAGGAACATTCCTGTGGCTTATTTGAGATGTTTGTGCCAATCCTTTGCCCGTCGTCTTCATGCATGCTCACGGGCCAATGGTGGACACACCAGATACTGACCTTGATATGGGGGGGGGGGGTTGAACTTTTCGATTACGAATGCAACTCGATTACTGATAATAACTGGCCATGTTTCCATGTGAATGTATCTCATGAATACCAGTCATTAATGTCATATTACATTATCCATCAATTCATTAATAGTTTGTCATTATTTGCAATGAAAAGTTGTTTTTGCATTTTCATTGTGTTTCAGTATATAATACTGGAGGCAGAATATATTTCAGTTTGGTTTGTTATACTGAAGTACCTTAATTTTGAAATCATTTTAATTCATTTGTTTTTAAAAAATTGACAGGTCAAAATATATATCTGTACAAGGACTGGATGTATTCTTATAGAGTGTGAGATACCAGTATTTGTAGAGTTTGTCATAGTTTTTCTACATACTGATGATATTTCCAGGTGCTGGACAACCATGTTATAAGATATACTCCACCTGAGAAGTTTTCATAACAACTGATGATATTTTCAGGTGCTAGATAACCATGTTATAAGATACAACCCCACCTGAGGAAATTGTGAGAGTTTTGATAAATTTGTATACATACTGATGATACTTTTAGGTGCTGGACAACCATATTATAAGATACACTCCACCTGAGAAGTTTGTGAGAGTTTTGATACATTTTTGTACATACTGATGATATTTTCAGGTGCTGGACAACCATGTTATAAGATACACTCCACCCGAGGAGTTTGTGAAGTCCGGTGGGTGGAAGCCATGGTGGGGGGACAAATACGGATCAGTAGTGGTGGGTGCTCTCAGCACCGACCCTCGGAAGGTAACACAATGTTTTCACAGTAAATGGGGATTGGGAAAATTATTATAAAGTAAATGTGTTTCAGATGTGTCAAATAACTGGAAAGGAAATGGGCCTTAAAATCAAAGTAAAGTTTGTTTTGTTTAATGACACCACTGGAGCACATTGATTGATTAATCATCGCCTGTTGAATGGTAAACATTGGGTAATTAATTCTGACACATAGCTATCAGAAGAAACCTGCTACTTTTTTCTATTAACAGCAAGGGATCTTTTATATGCAGTTTCCTACAGACAGGAAATCACATACCACAGTCTTTGAGCAGTTGTGGTGCACTGGTTGGAATGAGAGAAAACCCAGTCAGTTGAATGCATCCACCGAGGTGGTTTGATCTTGCGATGCAAGCACCTCAAAGTGAGCACTCAATTAACTTAGCTAAATCTCGCCCCTGACTAAATGTCAAACATTGGTGAATACCACATTTAGTCTTGAGTGGAAACCTGCTACATTTCCCATTAGCGAGAAGGGATCATTTATATACACATCTCTACAAGACATACTAGCACTGGTTGAGTGAAGAAAAACCTGGCATGTCCACAAAGCATTCTGACACTGACCTTCATTTTGCGCTGGGTGAAACGTAGCCCAGTGATAACGCATTTGTGTTGATACGTGGTCGGTCTGGGATCGATTTTTGTTTGTGGGCCCATTGGGCTATTTCTCGCTCTAGCCAGTGCACCGCGACTGGTATACCAAAGGCTGTGGTATGTGCTATCCTGTCTGTGGGATGGTGCATATAAAACATCCCTTGCCACAAATGGAATAATGTAGCTGAGATTACGTAAAATTACCAAATGTTACATCCAATAGCTGATGATTAATAAATCAATGTGCTCTAGTGGTGTTGTTAAGCAAAACAAACTTTAACTTTCATCCTGCTCTACCCAATTAATTGGAATACGTATGTGTCTTACTATCTTATTTAGTATTTTTGTAGTTACATTAATTAACTGTTTTTTTTTGTTACTATTTAAATGTAGTTTAAATATACAGTGACGTAATATAGTCGCCATGTGTATTGTAAGTATATAGAAGAGGGCCTCGTAAGTTGTCAAACTTGTGCCCGATTCTTTGTACAATAAAATATGTTTTCAATCGATCAATTAATAGCAAAATTATGGTAATTCTGTTGGGGGTGGGGGTGGGTGGGGGGAGACGAGAGCAGACTCCTGAATCCACATATCAGAATATACTTATTCAGGTTTTTTTTACAGTTTCGAAATTGTTTTATGATTTGAACATTTCTGAAGTGATTAGAGATTGGTATGGACAGTTTGTGTAATTTGTACTTCTGTTTGTAATTTTCAGTTTTCAAAATCCTATAACAATCTCTTTCTGGAAGCAGGAGTACCTCCCAAGAGGAAGTTGACGCGTTTCCTTGTAACCGACAATGCCAAGATACAACCAGGTAGAAATATACTTCATACAAAAATTTGTATGCATTGTCATGATGTTAAACACTTTTTTAAAGTCATAGGACCAGGTAGAAATAAATTTGGTGAAAACATGACCGGATATAAATAAACCTCATGAATATGAAAATGTGACGAAAAACAAGAAAATATAACCAGGTTTAGTATGTATGTTCAAATGTTTGGATATCTGTGAACTTGATCTGTATAGTAAACATTGGACCTAGAGAATAATTAATTTACTGGCCTCGGTGATGTTGTGGTTAAGCCATCGGACACAAGGTTGGTAGGTACTGGGTTCACAACCTAGAGAGAGTTTTAATGGGTGGGTAGGTGTAAGACTACTACATTCTCTTCTCTCTCACTAACCATTAACATCTAACCTACTGTCCTGGACAAACAGCCCAGATAGCTAAGGTGTGTGCCCAGGACAGTGTGCTTGAACCTTAATTGGATATAAGCACAGAAATAACTTGAAATGAATAAATAATTAATTTATTATGTTTTTATTAACTTGCTATGTGTAGTAAATATTTGATCAGGCTCCGTATTCATAAACGTACTTAAGTGAACGTGTGATGCTTATCTATGTACTTTAAGTATGTATTTATGTATCATACATTGACTTAAGTATGTTTATGAATACGGAGTCTGGAGTATAGTTCATTTGTTATGTTTCTGTGACTGGTTTGGATAAATGCTGAAACATTTCACTGAGTTATTACGAATCACAGGATCAACCAGAGCCCCATGATCGGTATATCAGAGGCCTTGGTATGTACTGTCCTGTGTATAAAAAAACCCACCCATTGCTGCTTCTTGGGGGTAAGAGTAGCCAACTAGTATATTGTTTCAGCATGTTTCTTCTCTCTCACTCTCAGCCTAGTGTTAACACAACTATATGTTAGACACTGAATAGCTATAGTTTAAATATTAAATATTAAAATGGTTTGTTTTGTTTAACAACACCACTAGAGGACATTGATTTATTAACCATCAGCTATTGGATGTCAGACAGTTGGTAATTTTGATATATAGTCTGAGAGAGGAAACCTGCTATATTTTTCCATTAGTAACAAGAGATCTTTTGTATGCACCATCTCACAGACAGGATAGCACATACCACAGCCTTTGGTATACCAGTCATGGAACACTGACTGGAATGTGTATTAAATATTAAAGAAACAATGTTATAATTTCAGGTACCCCACTCAATGTCATGCATTTCAGAGTTGGTGATTTTGTTGACTGTCAAGCCAAAACGTGAGTAAAGGTTTATACCTCATACCAAGTTTCAATTTTAAGTGTTTGCTCAATGATTCCAGTTTGGTTTGATGTAAAAAGAAAAGAAAAAACTATTTCAGAAGTAACACATATGTTATATTTTAAGTGCAATTTGTAAAAAATAATGATGTGCGGTTATGAATTTGGCTTCAGTTTTGGGGTTTTGGTTTTGACAAAAGAGTAGAGTTTAAGTTTTGATTTTTTTGGTTAACATTTTAATGAAATTTGGTCTGGAAATAAGAAAACATAGCAAAAGTCATACTATTTCAGTCTTTTTTAAAAATAACTTTTGATTAAATTCTGTCTCAACATAAAACATGAATAAAAAAGAACAGCATATTCCTGTCCTGGATGGACGAGCCAGTGAACGTCGACACCTGTGCCCATGACAGGCGTGTGCTACAACGGCTTGTTCTGAATGTGCATGTTAAAACCTATGACCTGACCTTACTTGACCAGCATATGATGAAGCAATGATATTCCAGGCATGTAGAACTATAACAATTAAACCCTTTACTAATCAGTTGGGCTGGTTAATATAAAAAGCCACTGGCTAATTTTAATAAGTCCCGCTGATGATTGCAATAGTGGGGTTTCACTGTATATTAACTATTTATACTGGCCTCGGTGGTGTCGTAGTTAAGCCATTGAATATAAGGCTGGTAGGTACAGAGCGAGTTTTAATGACTCAGTGGGTAGGTGTAAGGCCACTACACCCCTTTCTCTCTCACTAACTACTAACAATTAACTACTGTCCTCGACAGACAGCACAGATAGCTGAGGTGTATGCCCAAGACAGCGTGCTTGAACCTTAATTGGATATAAGTTGAAATGAAAATGAAAAACTATTTATATTTTATTTTTTAATGACAATCCAATTTTTTAATATATTATTAATAAATTATTATACATGTATTTACATATTACATGAATGCAGGATTGAATAAAAATGAAAATAACAAATATATGTTTGATTTTGTTTATTTTGTTATTTGCAGTATTGACTATGGTTTTCAAGGTGTGGTGAAGAGGTGGGGTATGAAGGGGATGGGGGCATCACATGGAGTAACAAAGGCTCATCGCAAAATGGGAGCCACAGGTGGAGGAGGGGTAAGATGGTGTTTCTTTTCCATCAGTTAGATAATATTGGGACTAATTCCTTGTTAAGTATTCTATTGGCCTCGGTGGTGTCGTGGTAGGCCATCGGTCTACAGGCTGGTAGGTACTGGGTTCGGATCCCAGTCGAGGCATGGGATTTTTAATCCAGATACCGACTCCAAACCCTGAGTGAGTGCTCCACAAGGCTCAATGGGTAGGTGTAAATCACTTGCACCGACCAGTGATCCATAACTGGTTCAACAAAGGCTATGGTTTGTGCTATCCTGCCTGTGGGAAGCGCAAATAAAAGATCCCTTGCTGCTAATCGGAAAGAGTAGCCTATGAAGTGGTGACAGCGGGTTTCCTCTCAAAATCTGTGTGGTCCTTAACCATATGTCTGACACCATATAACCGTAAATAAAATGTGTTGAGTGCATCGTTAAATAAAACATTTCTTTCCTTGTTAAGTATTCTATTTCCAGCTCACCCTTCAGACTCTTTTGGTTTATAGGGTCAGGACGTAGTCCAGTGCTAAAGCATCCTCTTGATACGCGGTCGGTCGGTCTGGGATCGATCCCCGTCGGTGTACCCATTGGGCTATTTCTCGCTCCATCCAGTGCACAACAACTGGTATATCAAAGGCGGTGGTATGTGCTATCCTGTTTGGGATGATGCATATAAAAGATCCTATGCTGCTAATCGAAAATAGTAGCCCATGAATTGGCGACATCAGGTTTTTCTCTTTCAATATTTGTGTGGTCCTTAACCATATGTCTGACACGATATAACTGTCAATAAAATGTGTTGAGTGCGTCATTAAATAAAACATTTCCTTCCTCTTGCTTCATATGAATTATAACTGAAAGTCTAGGTTCTACAGAGAAAGTAGGAATATCTAACATTCTGTACACAGTGAATCATAAGAACGTACCACTTAGTGAGAACATTTTTGGACTCTACCTTACGCAGAAGTATGACTTTGAATGTGTGAATACACATGTAGTTTTGTTATTCAAATTGATTGATACTTACTCTCTGATAGTAAAATATACATACATGTACAATATTATTATGGAAGCAAAGCATTTGTTTATTATGTGAAATATTGTTTGAGTTTTAATTATTCACATATGTTAATTTTGCAGGACCCAGGTAGAATCTGGAAGGGCAAGAGGATGCCTGGTCACATGGGAGACGATTGGAAAGTTTTAAAGGGCTTGAGGGTATGTCCTTTTCAGTTCAATTCATTGCCCAATACCAAACAATCTGGTGTCCGCAAACAGAGATATAAAAAAATTACAAAAACACCAATTAATAACACTAACAATATGAATGTACAAGTATAGTGAGCTGGAGGGAAAGTGTTGTCAAAATAGTATGCCATTAATTTTAATACAGTATACGATTTTGAGGAGTCTCTCGCAAAAATCATATAGGACTCTCTAGCTTGGCTAGCATACGAGCCCACATGGCTCTTAAACTTATTTGTACAAATTACATTGATTCTTTGAAATGACATAGTCAACATACATGGTTTTATGTAAAACATTTAGTCTATCATCTGTTCTACTGAAGACACGTGGTACGGCTCGCTGGGTTGGTGGCGGGCTCTCGAGTTGCAAACAGGGAGTCCTTATGACACTTAAATTTTTTAAACCAAAATCGCACACTGTAATACAACTCTTTACTTAAACCTTTTCATTTGTAATGTTTATTTTTAGATCTGGAGAATCAACACCAAGTATAACATCCTGTACGTTCACGGACCGTGTATTCCCGGCGAATGTCACACGATGGTCCGAGTTTACGACACGTGTCTGCCCAGACGTAAACCCAGAGACCCTCCCCCCATGCCGACCTGGCTGCCGGAAGACTCGTCAGAGGAGCTTCCCGAAGAAATGTTTCACGACGACCTGCATCAGTTCGCCGATCTGTCCATACAGTACGAGGACGAGAAGAAGAGCTGATGCCTGTCATTGAACAGTCCTCAGCCTGGCTGTCTTCGTGTGTCAACAGGGGCATGTTTAGGAGGGAGAGTGCTTGCAAATAGCTTGTCTGATTTTGACAATATCCTAGCCTATATAGGGATTATCTGTCGTACTGATTTTAAAAAACCATTGTCAGGATTCTTGTATTGCCCGAGTGAGAGCGAGGGTAATACTTGAATCCTGACACGAGTTTTGTAAAATGTATGCAATTCACAGGCAAGTGTAATAATTTCTTTATTATCCATAATAATATTTTTATGAATAACGAGCTAGGATCAAGTCAAAACGTTGCAAAGAAAGAGGTGAAAAAATTACGTCATTTTGGTAAGTGTTTACACAGAGCTAAGACTTGGGAAGTTATGATGTCATTTCACAAAATGACGTCATTCTTTGTGCATATGAAATCATTATGACACACATGTGTCATACTAGTTATATTTTCCTGAATACCTTGAAATATGTGGATAATAAAACATTTTATAGGTCCTCCCTTGTTCAAACAAACAAAAACAAAAACTAAAGCCAAGAGCAGTGTAGCGAGTGGTTGCAAACACTCTGCCTCCTGAACATGTCTCTGGAGTTAGTGTTGCTACTCACTACACTAATGTGATGTAAACCTGTGTCATTAACTACAGCATCCATCATGTGAACTGCAGATAATACTACTATAGACTAAAGGAAACATAAAATTGTTTGCTGTGTGTGAATTGGAAAAAGAATTTTTATGAAATGTCTTCTGTAACATTTATAAAATATAAATCTAATAAAGGTTTTGTTTTTTGCACGTTATTGTCAATTTGTATCAGAATGGGGTGGGATGTATTAATCTCTGTTAATTCTCTATGACTAATACATGAAAGGTCATGATATGTGCTGTCCTGTCATTCTAATATACATACAAAATATACCTGATTAGGTTTTGTTGAAGCCTATATGGTTGCAGTGAGTTTCCTTTCTCTCTAGATGAAATGTTGAAATACCCACATTAGTTACTTAGCTGTTATTTGAGATGTTTGGGCTTGTTTTGATAGATATGCATTTCTCTTGTGAGGGTGGGAGAGTGTAGGTCCAAATGTTATGTAGCGTTACAGGATTTGTGTATTTAACAGCAGTGGCAGATCCAGAAAATCCATTTAGGGGGGCCCCCAATGATATGAGGTGGAATGCCAAGGGTACTTTTGGGGAGGTTTGCAGGGGGATCATAAAAAAAATTAAAAAATTAATAAATAACAAAATTATAGCTGTTGCAAATTGTGGGGGGCCCCCTGAGTCCCTGGTTCCTCTCTAGATCTGCCTCTGAACAGCATTCAGTCGAGGTTTTTTTTTTTATTATAAAAATTTTGTCATGGCAACAATGTTCACAGCAATAATGTTCAACATAGGTAGCTATAGCTAGACATCTACACACAATAAGGATTATATATCCAGTTGAAATGCATATTTGTGATTTCCCAAATCGCAAAACAGTACGTTAAAATTATATTACACCCACTTGTTTGTGAATGGGAGGGGTGTGTGTCTCCAAACATTATGCAATATTTTGGTGAGTGTATGGTCTAGCGTCACTGAGCGTTACAGAGGTGGGGGAGGAAGGGTGTCTAATTTTGACCAAAATAGTGTTACGTAATATTTGAACAACTTCTTGTGAGATTTCAAGAACCTTGACTGAATATGGAAGCTGTAAATAACAGAAAAATATATAGCTACGGTGGGAGAGAATCCAGTAAAACTTAAACAGACAATAATTATTGTTTTGTTTGTACATCGTTGCACAATGACAATTATAAATCAGTTGCCCAAACTGTTTTGTTACGCACTCAAAAGTCGATTGATTACACAAAAACTGGCCTCAGTGGCGCAGTGGTTAAACCATTGGACTACAGGCTGGTAGGTACAGAGTTCGCAGCCTGGTACCGGCTCCAACCCAGAGTAAGTTCTTAAGGGCTCAATGGGTAGGTGTAAGACCACTACACTCTCTCACTAACCACTAACCAACTAACTCACTGAATGAATTATTACACAAATGTAATGAACTCGAGCGCATGATAAGTTGTCTTGGTGTGAAATCTCATCGTGTGCAGACCAACGATTTTATAATGTAGGGGAGGAACACCCATAACATTAAACCTGCTAACACTAGTTTGTATGCAGTGTAAAATATTTTTGGCAGTTATTCCGTTAACTTACATTTTAAAATAAAGAAAGAAGAAAACACTTGGTACTGTAGACCAAACTTCAGTCACAACAACACAGACTGACTGTCAGTAATGTGAGATTGAATGCCAATAATGTGAGATTGAATGTCAGTAATGTGAGACAATGTCTGGTGTGAGATCAACTGTCAGTAATATGAGACTGAATGTCTGGTGTGAAATGAATGTCAGTAATGTGAGATTGACTCAGTAATGTGAGACTGAATGTCTTTGATGTGAGGTTGACTGTCAGTAATGTGAGGTATGTTAGTAATGTGAGACTGAATGTCTTTGGTGTGAGGTTGGCTGTCAGTATTGTGAGGTTGTATTTCAGTAATGTGAGGTCGGCTGTCAGGAATGTGAGGTTGGCTGTCAGTAATGTGAGGTTGTATGTCAGTAATGTGAGGTTGGCTGTCAGGAATGTGAGGCTGGCTGTCAGTAATGTGAGGTTGTATGTCAGTATGTGAGATGAACTGTTGGTAACACGGTTCACTTCCTGACACTATGGTTGAGGGTTTTGCCTGTTAGTGTGATCCGTTACTGCTTGTCGTCAGAATATTAAGTTTTATTTACAGACCGTGATTGTGTTAGTGTGATCCGTTACTGCTTGTCGTCAAAATATTAAAAGTTTTATTTACAGACCGTGATTGTGTTAGTGTGATCCGTTACTGCTTGTCGTCAGAATATTAAAAGTTTTATTTACAGACCGTGATTGTGTTAGTGTGATCCGTTATTGCTTGTCGTCAGAATATTAAAAGTTTTATTTACAGACCTTGATTGGATAAAAGATCAAGTGTTCCATAAAAAACATCTGTGCACAATGTTGAACATTGATAACCGATACATGGTCTAGGGTACTGAAAGCAACCTGCTACTGCTACATAGACAGCCATTTGGAATAGATATGTGGTTATTTTATTCACTTTGGCACAGGCTGGACAAATAAAACTAAAGAAAAAAAACCCAACCTTAAAAACATCTGTGTTTGGACATACACATAGCATGATTTATGAAGAAAAAGAAAAAAAAAGAAAGAAAAAACCCCACGTAAAAGTATTAATTAAGAATGCTTATTTTTAGTGATTGGTATTGCCAAAATATGTCTGCGTTGCAGGAATATAAATGACGATACCAGCCTTATATCCGATGGCTTAACTATGACACCACCGAGGCCGGTTATTTTATGTTATACAAAATGTACATAAAATTAAAGCAGTTTATAAATTCTAATAATTGATGATGATGAAGATGATGATGATGATAACTAGTTTAACGTGCCCATATACCACTAGGGTTTCGAACACGCCCATCCCGAGTCCGACCTCCGATAAGATCGGTGGCCTGACTCGGGATGGAGGGGGGGGGGGGGGGGGGGGGAAATGGGCAGAATTTTGAAAATAGCAATTAGTAAAAAAGTTAATAGATTAAAGAAAAAAAAGAAAAAGGTTACAAGCCAAAAATAAAAAAGAATTGACTGCTCGGCCGAATATTTATATAATTTGGAGCATTTTAGAAGGACAGTCCAAAATTAAATAAGAGAAAGAAGAGAGGATCGGACTATTTAATAATATTACAAAAAAGAAGTGATTTCGACATAAAATTTTGAACGCAGATCTCAACGTTTAAAGTCCGATCGATATGTCCACGCGAGTGGCCTCGTTAAGGCCGTTTGTGTGCACAGCTTAAAGGGACGAGATGGGTTGCATCCCGTCAAGAAAACCCCTAGATTGACAGTTGATAGACGTTGAAGGTGTAGTGCTGTGCTGAAATACAGATCTTGAGAAGCCGGATCCGTCTGAACGAGTAGAGTATCAGACTAGGGTATAGTCCAGTCGTCATGGGTTGGTATAGTGGTGCGGACGGGCCCGACTCCGGAGGATACGAGATGGTATCACTATAAAACAATGTAAAGTCTAGAAAAAGAGTAGTAGGGGCCGACCCCGCTTCCTATTTCTTCTTAGAGTGGGGCGGTCAATCTTCCAGTGCTGCTAGGACAGGCTCGGACATGTAGAGACTAAACGCGAACAACCGTGGCGTTCTGCAGAATGGCCGTCATACGAGTCACGAAAAAACAAGCCAACATAGTCAGACGGAGAAAAACGTGGAGGCGAGGAATCTCGCTGAAAAAGAATCCAACCTGGTGGTGCAGACTGTCGAAACGAGAAGCGTTCCAGCCTTCAATCAGTTCCAATGACCGCATACATCCCAGTAGAAAACTTCATTTCGCTGACAAAAACAACGAAATGAAGGACCCCCAAGTCGAGCACACGAAAGCACGTGCAGTGTGCACAAGCGAAACAAACACGTCTTACCGCGTGGAGCTCCAGACTGGGAATGCTAATAATTGAGAATAGTTCTTCGCAATGTATCCTGGTACGTATCGCAATTTCTGTCTGTGGGATGGTGCATATAAAAGATCCCTTGTTGCTAATCGAAAAAGAGTAGTCCATGAAGTGGCGACAGCGGGTTTCCTCTCTCAATATCTACGTGGTCGTTAAATAAAACATTTCCTTCCTTCCTCAGTATATTTTCAAGTGTGTATGAAAAGAAAGTAAATAATAATATTTTGTGTGTCCTTTCATATTTAATAATTTATATCTCCAAACATAAGTTATATTAGCTATTTTTGGACATAATAGTGTATGAGGTGGGAGTGGATTTTGAACACCCATCAAAGATAACAATAAAAATGTTTGTAGACAAAACCTGAACTTGTAAGACAAACCCTGAAGAAAAGATTAAAAAAAAAAAAATCTGGCAGACTGCCACATGCAGTGCCGTATCGGAGCGCCATAAACAAGTTGAGAACCCCCAACTTCCGATTTTAGACTGTTGAATTTCGAGAAGCCAGGATGGACTTTATAAACCCTACGGCTCTGCGTCCGTTAGGACGAGGCCAATTTTGAACGAAGCTCCACCGAGCGCTCGACTCGGGAGCTCCTGCACATGTGGTCAAACGGGACAAGCTGTCTGGACAGATCAGCCGAAACACAGCGATCATGTTCAGATGTGTCAACCAGACACGCGCTCCGAATGTATATTGTGGCAACATTCTTTATATAGTTGAAGTATTCTACAATACGAATGAACGGTGTGCAGTAAAATAAAACACAAATTAAAAACTACAGATTTAACTAAATGTAATTTAATTCAGTTATTCTAATACAGACAAGCGATATCATAATAGTGCTTATACATGTTACCTTTATATATACTCGAAAATATTTGTATTTATGTCGAAATATTTTTACCAAATAAATATGATCACTGTTCCGGAAATGGTCGAAATGTTGCATTCGGAACTTCCCGGTTGCGATTCATCGACAATACCAATCGGAACACCTCGTCACATTCCGCTACGCTATATTTCGTAGAAATGTACGAGGAGTTCCGATTGCGACAATACGTAATCGGCCGAAATGTTCCGAATGGATGAGTTCGATTGGCTTACTGGTACTGTTATGAACTAAATGGTGGACGAGATAATTTTACAATTTGTTATTGTATTCTATAATATATATTGTTTGACCAAAAATAGGGGGAGGGTGTGGATCCCCGACTAAATCCGTGCCTGTGTTATCATCTAAAATCTGATTTACTGGTCTACTGGTAATAGTTATTAATCAGTGAGGCTGATTTTATTCACATTGCGCCTGCTCAATAAAGTTGTATTCTGCAAATATTTTGTATTTCTTCTGGTATTCGTGGTAAATAACTACACCTTGGTCGATCCTACAAAATCATCTCTGCATCATTAATTCCAGTCTCATTGGGGTTCTTCTCGTGCCAACGAATGCTCCACGACTTGGACATAAAATTCGGCCGATGTAGTCTGTCTTTTGAACATGATTTATTGTAATACAGGATACACTAAAAGAAATATTTTCGTTGGCTGTTAATTTCTGCTGCAAGACATATGTATATGATTGGACTTTACAGTTGTGAGCGGTGTTTCAACTTCATATTGAATTATTTCGAGGAATTCGCCTGGTTTAATTTTGTACAAAAACTACGTTGATGGGGTAGGTCTACAAGTTTATAACTTGCTTACATATTTTCACTTAAAGTTTATATAAATAGGCTACATAAAATAATATGCATTTACTAAAGAGCAAGTATTATTTTAAAAAGTTTTTCAGAATTATGCGATATTTTAAAGCAGTTAATGTTGTTTAAATTGCGTTTAAAAAATCAAGTCATTTCCACCTTGTTTTCTTTATCAGTTTTATTGTCCCAAAAAGTATATTCTAAACAAAAATAAGGTACTTCAGATTGTGATATCATTATTTCTGATGAACCTGCTTGCACCCTTTTGAGAACACAAATTAGAAGAGCAGTCCACAAGACACATGTATGTTGGTGACTGCTGTGATCGATCAGTGACCGGTCCTTACTTGAGTTGGGTGGGTGCACGTTCATTGCTGCTAACGAAGTGTTAACAGTTACAATGGCACGAAATAATAACAAAACAGTAACAATAACATCATTTTCATCTGAACTTAGTAATTGTTTTGAAAATTATTTATATCGACGTTTAAAACTACATTCCCTGGAATATTTTTATTATTTAAGCATATAGAACGGAAAATCCAATTACGTTTGGTGCATATATAGGGGCGTGCGCAGGAAATTTTGCAGGGGGGGGGGTTGTCGAGGTGTCTGGCGAAGCCCGAAGCGAGCCCGAAAGCCGTGGCGGGGTGGCGGGGGGTCTGGGGCCCCGACAATTTTGAAAAATTGACCCCTTCTAGGGCTATTCTGAGGTGTTTTCTGCTGGCTAGCCGAGCTGCTTTCACAGGAATGTAAAAAATCGGGATATGATTTTTTTTCCGCCTTGAGCGGGGGGGGGGGGGGGGTTCGACCCTCCCTCCCCCCTGCGCACGCGCCTGATATATGACGCCGCACTCCGCATTGGTTTCACTACGCTGGCTTATCCAGATCAAAAACAAAGCTATGATTTTGAAAGTGGAACACTTTTGACGGGCTCGTACCGATCTCGGTTTTCATTGGCTTATCACAAGTATAGAATTCCCCAACAAGAGATCACGTGAGATTTCGCAATTTTTAATTTTTTTTAACTGTCTTGATTGAGGGGTCGTCTCATATCTCCAAAAACATATTTATATCCATAGAGGTATGGTACAACGCCTTTCCAGGGGTCAGTGAGTGAGGGATTTGCCTTGAAATTTTGACAGTGGCCAGCTGTTGGCATACGCGTTACATGTAAGGGGGTGTTATTAATTACGTAACGCTCTAGGGGTAGAGGAAGAGGATACTGTGTTCGATTTACGTAACATTTTTCAAGACTATATGTTATTTTTATTCATTACTTAGACCTATAAAGGTGTTTTTTGGAAATGCACGGTCAGTCTAGGATCGATCCCCATCGGCGGGTATACAAAAAGACCATGGTATGTGATATCCTGTCTGTGGGATGGTACATATAAACAATCCCTTGCTAAAAAAAAATGTAGCGGGTTTCGAAGGCGCGTGTGCAGGGATTGCAGCGGGGTTGGGGTTATAGACTGTGTTCAATCTAATTAAAATTAGCTCCACTATTACATAGCTCATGTCCACCAATCAAAACCTTACTTGCAGAATCCTGCCAGTGATTTAAAACTAATTAGAAAATATTCCGAATTATCCTGAGGGTATACATGTTTCGTGTGAATTACGAATGCCTTAAAACATGTTTTATTTTATAAAATAAATAATTTGTAATGTAAAACTGAAGACTGATTTAGTTTTTTTAAATTTTATAAATAAATAAATAATTTTTAATGTAAAATTGAAGACTGATAACCCACCCCGTACGTATTGGTATGGTTCGCTGTACTGCGGCCACTAAAATAGACTCGCCCGATATTTTTAGAATTTGTATGCTCCCAAATAACGTTATAAAAGGCGAAGTGTGATTGGTCAATATTTAAATTATTATTTACAGACGAAATGTTACCTGGACATTGAGGACTACGCAGTGTTGTTAGTTTTAAATCACTGGCAGGATTCTGCAAGTAAGGTTTTGATTGGGGGACATGAGCTCCAACTGGCTGTCTTTAGATCCACATGTAATAGTGGAGCTAATTTTAATTAGATTGAGACTGTGTTAAGCGAAGTTTATATGGGGCCATGCTCCCCCCAAAAATACATTTAAATTTTTTTTAAGCTTGGGCAAGTAAGGGTTTCGACCTCCAATACCCTCCCCCTGCACATGCACCCGATTCCTCTATAAGATTATATGTCAAAATTACCAAATGTTAGACATCCAACAGCAGATGGAAGGAAGGATAGGATATGTTTTATTTAATGACGCACTCAACACATTTTATTTACAGTTGTATGGGGTCGGATGATTATTAAATCAATATGCTTTATCTTTAATGTCGCTAAACAACACCCCCACCCCCACTTTACCCTTTCCAAACGAAATAATATTTATTTGAATTTGTCGATTTTAACACGTAAAATTAAGAAGTGAAAACGTTCATTGTCTACTTTAGTATATTTTATTTTTAAAATATATACATGATTAATGTGTTACTAGTATACAAATTAAACTTTGAAAGTTCTACTAACACTTTATAAAATATCAATTCTGAAATAGGAAGGTACGACTGTCGATAATACGTTGTCAAGATCAAACCGGTTTTAACTAAAGACTCGTACAGCGCAAGATTTCTCTTTTAATTTTTTGAGACGAACCCTACAATTTGAAATCGGCAAACGCACGTGTTAACTGAAACTGACAACAGGCTGTCGTTTGTGTTTTGCTGAGCTATGGCGGCACAGGCGACGAATCAAGCGTATACATTTGACGATATCCGTTCATAGCGAACACACACGACTTTTTAAAAAGTGCATTTGAGCTTGTATTTCACATTTGTACATGATGTTATATGGTAACCAGATAATGTAACTTTAAATATAACGGAAGACCCGGAATTAATATACTAACGAAAACACCACAGTGACAGAATATCGGACGAGTTCTCGGAATTTTGTCATTGTGATAAATCCTGGTTGCCCATGACAGCGTACATCTATCGTCCGATTTATCACGAAAATTAACCAATGGAAAAAAGGCTTATATGAAAGTTATATAAGAGTTGTTATTACACGTGTGCTTCGTATGATTATTATTAACTCGGTTATGTTGAACCGAGCCCGAGTACTCTGACTGTAAGTGAGCCAGACGGACATTTGGACATAAATACGCTCTCATTACAGTCAGAGACCAAGCTATGTATTTTTTTGGCAATTCCCGACAACCAAAAAGTTGGCAAAGATTTCCGCTCTAATACCACAACAATCCTATCTTTGACGTCAAATACCTTTACGTCGATCATTTTCGAGTTAACTGATTAAAAAATGCACATATTAATCACTAATACACATAGTACAGAAAGAAATCCGACAGCACCCACATCCAAGAACTCGATCGTGTTTCTGCTGTTACCTTTTGCCACTGGTAGACCGATCATTATCCAATAATTCAATTTCTGTTACATTCATTACAACGTAACATCATCCGATTGGTCCAGACGTAGCAACGGGAGTTTGTTCATTTCTCGATGAACGTAAAAATTACGTCGTCAGGGAACGTCATATCTGATGATGTCATTTTATATGGGCAAGTTGTCTTAATGAGCGTTATTGTTTATGGATAAAAAATAATTCAAAATAAAGTATGACGTTTTAGTGTTATTATTAGCATGTATCATTCAAATTTAATTATAAGTATTGTCTGTTATTTCTTTTACGTTCATCTGGGTATGAACAAAAAAAATCATCCGCAAACTTATGTGAGAACGGCTTCGCCGATTCACAGAGTTTGCGGATGATTTTTTTTGTTCATACCCAGATGAACGTAAAAGAAACAACAGACAATCCTTAAATAACTAGTAATTAAATAATTTCTGCATTATTGAGATGGGCACCTGTGTATCCCTTTTTGTTAATCTGTCTATGTACTCTTTCTTGCTGAAGGCGGGGCATAGCCCAGTGGTAAAACGCTCAGCTAGTCGGTGGGCCCATTGGACTATTTCTCGTTCCTGCCAGTGCACCATGACTGGTATATCAAAGGCCGTGGTATGCGCTATCTTGTCTGTGGCATGGTGCGTATAAAATATCCCTCGCTACTCATGGAAAAATGAACCGGGTTTCCTCTCTAAATCTATATTGGGTGCGAGACGTAGCCCAGTGGTAAAGCGATCGCTTGATGCGCAGTCGGTTTGGGCTATTTCTCGCTCCAGCCAGTGCACCACGACTGGTACATCAAAGGCCGTGGTATGTGCCATCCTGTCTATGGGATGGTGCATATAAAAGGTCCCTTGCTGCTAATCAAAAAGAGTAGCCCATGAAGTGGCGACAGCGGGTTTCCTCTCTCAATATATGTGTGTTCCTTAATCATATGTCTGACGCCATATAACCGTAAATAAAATGCGTTGAGTGCGTCGTTAAATAAATATTTCCTTCCTTCCTCTATTCGTCCAATAGCCGATGATTAATAAATCAATGTGCTCTAATGGTGTCGTTAAACAAAACAAACGAACTCTCCTTTCTCTCTCTTCCCTCTCTCTCACTACTATCTGGCTCTATCTCTCTCGTTATCTTTTTCTCCCTCTGTTTCTCACCTGCCTCCCCAACTTATCTCTCCCTTTCTCTCTTTTCTCTCACTCACTATCTGGCTCTTTATCTCTCTTGTTATTTTTTTCTCCCTCTGTCTCTCACCTCCCTCCCCAATTTCTCTCTTTTCTCTCACTCACCATCTGGCTCTTTATCTCTCTTGTTATCTTTTTCTCCCTCTGTCTCTCACCTCCCTCCCCAATTTATCTCGTTCTCTATCTTCTCTCTCACTCACTATTTGGCTCTTTATCTCTCTTGTTATCTTGTTCTCCCTCTGTCTCTCACCTCTCTCCCCAATTTATCTCTCCCTTTCCCATTAAACCTGCTCTGTCTTTCGGCTTCGTTTTGTCTCTGTCTGTCTATATCTATAGCCAGACGCATTCTGCTTGAAGTATATTTATTATATTACAGATGTATAATAAATATTTATTTACAAGATAATTACAATTTTTATACATACAAAATATAAAATAATAAAATTAAACTGTACAGAAACTGTGTAAATATTAGAATAACCATATATATTACACGTGGTTCATTAAAAAACTATTTCGTTGTAATATATACATGGAAGATATATACGCAGACTTAATGTCCGATTTAGTTATTGCATTCTTCCAACTGATTACGAGCATGTCTCTAACCACATATATACATATACTTAAAAACCCTTTTCCTGACAAACATGCAAAACTAGTTTATTATTTCACCAAATAATTTGCCGGTTCTGTTTCGTGGAGATCCAGTTTAATGGTTCGTATAGATATCACATTATGACCCATATATAACACGGTATTGTCACCTACAGATCGGTAGACAAACCATCGTTGATCTATAGATAACACTAAATATGGCGTAAACTATATATCTACGTACATGTTGCATGCAATAAATGACATATATTAATATTATATTATATTATATTATAATCAAAAGTTAGTGGCATCTTATAAAGAAAGAAAAATATCCCCAAAATAAACCCAACCCAACGACATATAAGTAGTAACGTTGTGTTGTTTTTAAATTTTATTTTTATTATTTTTTATTTTTTAGAATAATCGTGAATAGATGATCTTAAAGTCCTGTGGTGTGTGTGTGTTTTGTGTTTGTGTTAGGGTCTCTCGCTCTCTCTCTCTCTCTCTCTCTCTCTCTCTCTCTCTCTCTCTCTCTCTGTGTGTGTGTGCGTGCATCTGCGTGTTTGTTAATATTGTATACTATAGTCCTTCCCAGCAATGAACGTCGTTTTCTTACAATAGTGTGTACTATAATTTTATGTATTTCTCAACTGATTATTTTATAAACTGCACACAAAAACAGTGTGTATTTAAAGGTGTTTTTGTTTTTG
Source organism: Gigantopelta aegis (assembly GCF_016097555.1). NCBI lineage: Eukaryota > Metazoa > Mollusca > Gastropoda > Neomphalida > Peltospiridae > Gigantopelta > Gigantopelta aegis. Next base: position 14,421,969 of record NC_054712.1, on the reverse strand, counting down.
TTTTTTTTGTTGTTGTTGTAATTTTGAAAACACTTACTTTTCTTCTTACGTCAAATGAAAGTGAAATTATTTGACAAATTTACAATGTTCATGAAGCGAAGAAGGACTATAAGTACAACGTATCCCCGGGATCCGACTTATAAAACCATGAGTGTATACTTCGGGCTTTAATGAAATCTTGCGCATACAAATATTATGTCGTTAAAAATCTGCAGACTTTGATAAATCTCGAGCCTCGACTTCAAAGTTGCTGACTCTAGTTTTATAGGTATGTACCTTTTTTGTTGTTTCGCATAAAATTAGTTTTGAGTTACTCCGAACACCGGATCGACGAGAAACACATTGGAGTTGTCAAAACATGTGCAAGATAACGGTTCTTGTTGCCTTGGTAACGCTATTAAAGGGCAGTTTCAAAGGTGAATAAATAACCCAATCTATTAAAAAAAAAAAAATTGTCGTGAAAACAAACAGCAAAATACAACAGATGCAACTTTGAGACAGCCCCTTTACCTGAATAAACTAATCTACGTAAGGTTGGATTAAATGGGTTGGTGGAACCAAGAGGCCAGCCATCTAAACGTGCGAGAGCCTTTTTGTCTCATGTAGGTTTGTTTACATACATGTATTACCTTTTATTTATACACAACGTAATATAATTAATAAATACATTTTATACATGATATGCTCTTTTATATCATCATGTAGTTAAGTGATAGTTTTTGCTCAAAGGTGACATTTTTAGAAGTTAGTCAATGACCAATAGCATTTTTGTCAGGGGGCTTATTTGCAGCATGGAAGAAAAATGGCTGCGTCCATTGTATACAACAGCACATTTTTATCGTTGTATTAATTAAATATACTAATATACTTGTTAATATTAAGCAATAATGTACATTAAATATCGTTAAATATTGCTTAATCTCTCCTTTAAACTTGCTTGCCGTCCCTTGATAGGTAATCTGCATCCCCTAATCCTAGGAGAAATGAATGCACATCTGAGGCAGCTGACACATTTCCAGTTATATCCAAAACATTAACAAACAAGGATGTTGTTAAAACCTCGACAAGTTTTATTTGTTTTTTTAACTGCTGTAGCCTGTGCCACACTACCAGCCTACCCTAAACGTTTTCCTCTCAGTTATTTCAAGTTGACTTAACATAAAAATAAAGTGTGAACAGCAATACTCGCTCATAGAAACAGACGTCATCTGCTTATAGAGGTTGAAGTTCTTATTTAGTTTATCTTACTAAATGCTCTTTCTTTTGATAATCTCTACTAATTGGAGGATCGTTTTGTATGTATATACCATAAATTGTTTTGGAGAAAATTTAATTTCAAACTCCGTGAGTAGACGCCATGCGGTGTTATTTATATCTTGATAAATGTTTTTACAAATAGCACATAAAAATATAAACATTTTGTTATTTTAAAAACGGGTTTCCTTTTTCTTTATTTCAAGCCAAATTGAAAGAATTGTGGAAAAAATCCACACACTTTCACTTTTATTAAAGGTTGATATGGGGTTTAGGTATTTCCTGGCACAATGATATACATATGCAGTAGGATTTATGGCGATACCAGTCAAATAATCGACCGATTAAACTCATTCCAAATGGTGTAAACAACACGATAGACGTAAAGTAATATCGAAAACCGTTTTTGTCTCGTCAGTGTTGCATGGTATGTCGCTTACAACAGAGGGTTTTGTAAATATTCACAACCGTGGTTGGAGCTGGACATCCACGCACAAACACGTGACTTGATTGGTAAAGTCAGCAATTATACTGGTGTTGATCGTGTTGTAAGCACGTTTTTCTCCACATACAGGCGTCGTGCTTGATGTTAAACCTGCTGATAATCATTCGATTCTTTAGCTAGTTGCAAAATCATCATCTTCATCATCGGTTCATAGTGTCCCGACTGTTAAAACAAAAACCAAAACAAAACCATTTAACAACTATTCACAAAACCCCCCACAAAAAACAAACATTTAAAAACTATTTGTGATTATATGTCGCCTACATTAATGTTTATATTTAAAGAGACATTCCTGAGTTTGCTGCATTGTAAGATGTTTCCGACTGATAAAATATTTCTACAATTAAACTTACATATTAAATATATTTTCTTGTTTAGAATATCAGTGTCTGTATTTTCAATGTGTTTCTGGTCGTCTTAATATTTGTAAGAAGCCCAAACTGGATTTTGTTTTCAAATAATTTTGTACGTACGAAAAAAAATATTTTGGGAAATAAAATGAAATTTAAACTAGTACAAATATTAGAACGATCAGAAACACGTTTAAAAGATAGCCACTAATATTGTATGCAGCAAACTATATTTGATATGTAAATACAATACTTAGTAGTTAAAAAGTCTCTGTTAGTCGATAACATCTTAAAAATTTCAGCAAACTCAGGAATGTCCCTTTAAACTGGCTAACTTTGAACTGACAACGTTTTCTCTTTTTTTTAATGCTATCATATTTGCACTAGCTGCTTTTGTAGAACTGACCATACGTGTTGGTGAGGGGAGATAGTATACCTTTTTTTGTGTAAAATCCACCACCCATAAAATAAAAAATTATTAAAATCAACAAACGCACGAGGAATATAATTATAATAATGATTACAGTATCTTCTGCTTTTCCCTATTGCGATCAATTTTGTGAGCCCTTGCCATAACCCAAGTCTAGCGAAAGCTTAATTCCCCAATTATGCACTGTCCAGTTGAATGGTGAATTATTACATTACTGGCCACTTCAGTTGCTAACAATTTTCGACGTTCATAGTTCGATGCATACCTGTATGTCTAACATTGCAGTAACGTCTCTGATCTTGAAAAACTTGCCATGCTCAGGAGGCGTGAACATATATCGCTTTCCCTTAAACACCCCGTCAGAATCTCCAACTGAAAACAACAAAATAGATATCGTATATATAGGTACAGGGACGGACCTAGATTAAACTATGGGAGAGGGCTATCAGGGAACGATATAATAGGGTCTTTTAGCCAATCAAAAAGGACACTTCAGAATAATAGTTTTTTAGGTATTGTGAGAGGAAGCCACTGCCAAACCTCTTGTTTTGACTATGACATACAAATCTGCATCTTTGTAAGCCATATCCATACTCCAAACTTACGGAGTGATGTCACGCAGTAGGACCGTGGCTTGCGAAGGTGACAAAACTGCATATTACCAGAAACATAATGAGCCACGTTCCATCATATCAGACCACGTCACGTAACATGATGTGACGTTACGCCATGCTATACCACGTCACGTCACGTCACGCAATATCGGGCCTTGACCGTAACGTTTTTAGTGGTACCCCACCGTACTGTCCCCACGTTATAAAGTCTGGTTGCTCTCAGTAAAAACGGACATCCCCATAATTTGAATAAATTCGTGCTTTTACTAGCTTTCTTTCTTAAAATTAGAACATCCAAAATAAAATGATCCCTTTTTCCCCAAACTGCGAACTACTTGATGGGCAAACAAAATATATAACGTTTTTTTCCCCGATTATGTCAACCCACTCAAATTCTTTCTTCCACAAAGACAAATCTTCAATACTGTTTATTATTTTGTAGGTACTTCCTTTTCTCTACTGTTTCGGTTTTCCATCGCTTTACACAGTGGGCGTTCCCGATTTATTATTAAATAGTGGCCAAACACTTAACCATGGTGCTGTAATGAGAATTAACGGTCACCTTGTTTCAAAATAAGTGTGCCATGCTAATTCTCGAACACAAAGAAGACTTAAGCGATGATAAATAATGACATCACGTCATGCCACACTTATCACATCACGCAACACTTGATAAGATTACATCACGTGTCATCACATTACATTATTGACATTAGTGTCTCCACGTTACATTATAATGACATCGCGTCACGTCACATCTTGTCACGCAACACTATAGGTCAGATTACACAACGTGTCTCCACATTACATTATTGACATTAGTGTCTCCACGTTACATTATAATGACATCACGTCATGCAACATCTCGTCACGTCAAGCAACACTATAGGTCAGATTACACCATGTGTCTCCACATTACATTATTGACATTAATGTCTCCACGTTACATTATAATGACATCACGTCATGTCACATCTCGTCACGTCACGTCACGGAACACTATAGGTCAGATTACACCACGTGTCTCCATATTACATTATTAAATGTTATACTTACTCGGTCCGTCCAGTTTAACTCCAACGTACAGCGTGGCGTCAAAATACTCCTTATCCAGCGGACCTCTGTATTTGACTATACCAGTATACACGATCGGCTTCTCTAAAGAAAAAGAAAAAAAGGGAAAACGATTGTTCACTTCAACACATTTTTAAACTACCACAATTTGATGGCAAACATTTGGTCAATAAAGAGAAAGAGAAGAAACACGCTTCCGCAACATAGACCACACGAACTGATAGAGAAGCAGGGAATCTTTTATATGCAGGTTTCCATAGACAGGGCAGTATATACCATGGATTTTGGTGCTCCCGTTATGGGTCACTGTGTGGGACGAGAAGAAACCCGTGTCAACCTAGGCTGAACGATCCTCTAATATTGCACCTCATGCAAGCGCTCTACCACTGAGCTACATCCCCCCCCCAACAATTGAAAAAAAAGAAGAGAAGTAAGTGATATAGATATGATTTACCAGCATCAGCCTATCATACACATAGTGTATAAAAGACATGTGAGTTGTAAGTAATGTCTATGCCTGCCAGATGTAATTAAACGAGGGATGTTAGCTGGATCTACTCAGTCTGGATGTTAGCTGGATCTACTCAGTCTGGATGTTAGCTGGATCTACTCAGTCTGGATGTTAGCTGGATCTACTCAGTCTGGATGTTAGCTGGATCTACTCAGTCTGGATGTTAGCTGGATATAACCCCCACAACACCGCCAAACATCATGGGCGTACATAGGATTTTGAAAAGGGGGGTTCCAATACATAGGATTTTGAAAGTGGGGGGGGGGGTTCCAAAATAGATTGCAGAGATATTGGGCATATATTTCTATGTTTAGTAAATATAATAATGTCAGATATCAATGTCAGATATATTAAATTATAAAAAAAGCGATTTCAGGGGGGTGGGGTGGGGGGTTCGGTCGAACCCATCGAACGCCCATGAATATATATTATATATTTCATTTTATTCTCTGAACAGGGACCTAATTCACTAAACTCTCGCAACTTTGCGATATCGCAGTGCAATGCAAAAAGACTTGCAAAGAGGATGCTTTATTGTCTAGCAGAGCCTAAGAGACCTTTGTGAATTAGCCCCCTGGTCTCCACGGTGCAGCTGTTCAGCTATCGCTGCTAAGTGGTGTTTTTGCGTCCCTTCATCCATTTCTCTCTCACTAACAATCGACAATTCATTCTCGTCCACAATTGTACTTAAGTATACTATACGCACAAAAAGAACAATAAATGTTATCATTAAAAGACAATTTATAAATCAACTCTAGATTACAACATTACTGAATACTTATTTATACTTGGGAACAAAAATCAGTATACATATCGCCCCCAGCCTCTCAACCTTCACAAACAAAACAAACAAAAACAACAACAGCAAGAAGAAACAAACAAACAAAAACAAGCAAACAAATAAATAGAAAACAAATCACAACCCACACCCTGGATATTTGTTATATTCCTGAACTGGGAAAGTCGGACATACTACAGTCACAAATGTACAGAAATATACTATGTGCAGAACTTTGTTTTGGAAGTTACTACACTGAAACACTTACGTTTTTTCCTTCCATATTTTGGCGCCTTCTGTGGGACGCAGACGGACACCCGGTCACCGATATTCAAAACTCTCGCGAGCAGACTGTCCTTTTGTGATGCAGACATCTTAGATATCTGTCTGCGGTACTCGTGACTCATTTTAAACAAAGAATCTCCACACTCCTGGGAACTTGTGTCAGTCTCAGTGTCGGAGTAGTCTCCCTTGGACAACTCGGAGGAATACCGTGTGGGGTACCTCCTCTGCGATCTGAAACTGTGAATGGAAGTCCGGTCGCCATTGGCTACGCACGTTCCCGGTCTTTTCATGTTGCCGTGGCTGTCAGCACTGTGAGATTCAGGTTCGTGGAATGCCGGACCCCTGTGACCTCCTACAGCTGTTTTGGGTCTTGTCGAAAGTCTTTCAAAGTAGACGTTGGATGTCACGTGTTTGGCGTTTTCGTTGTGTCCGTTCTCGTGGGAATACGGCGCAACGCTGACGTCTATGACGTTTTCCTTGCCCGACTCCCGCTGAAGTGAAATTGATGACAATATTTTGATACCATAAGACTCAGATCAAGGCTTAGAGAGTCTAAAAACTAAAAAGAGGAAAGAGCTTTAAAAAGTAGAAACAGAATTTGTTTAAGACAAAACACACTGTTTTAGCCATCCAAGGCTATTACATATCTAACAGTAGATGACAAGACGCACCCACTCCCCAATTGCACGTGCTACTCATTGCACCGAACAATGCCTCGAGCAATTCAGAAAAAACGAACTATGTAAACCATGAACGTTTTTCATCTGTCCAAAGAAAATATAGGCCAAAAACAAAAGTAAGAGAAAGAAAAGAAATTATCTGATTGCAATTAAAACGTGATATAAACCAAAGATACTTACAAGGTATGGTGACGTCATTGGTCTGCTTACCACCATTTTGCCTGACTTCCGGTCCGAAGAGCTTCTACTAAAACTGTAAAGGCAACAGACAACAGAAACAATATAATTAAAATAGTTCGTATTGATAGTTATTTTCTGTCTGAAAAGTAGTAACTACCACAGAATTAGGATACATATTTTCAAAATTTGAATGTATGTAGCTTTCACAAATTTGAAAAACCCATTTATTAATGAAATGAAATTATTTTCATAAGATAACGAAGTGCATGTATCACGACGAGTCGGTTACATAATGACAGAGTGCAGGCATTTTATTCCGGAAACCAAACAACCAACCAGTTTTAGAGACGAGATATTCGTAAAGGCCACCGCACACCTTTGCAACAAGGTGCAATTTTTGCAACAAAAATCGTACGTCGTTGCATCGTGTGCGCTAGCCTGCGATGCAATTTTTGTTGCATGCAACTAAAATTCCTCCGATCAAACATGTTTGATTTTATTGCATGTAATTGCATCTAATTGCACGCTGTCGCAAACGTGTGCGCCTCCAATGCAACAAAACGTTGACGCAATAATTTAAACTGCCAATGAACGGATAGATAGTGATCACATGACTAAAAATGGCAGCCTCCAGCAACATATGGTCTTCAGAAAAAGACGAAGTATTTGGCCAAGTGGTGATGTGGTAGACAATGCCATATCGTTTTGACACAACATCCCTGAATGTAGCAACAGGGCTAAAAAGGGTATGTGTATTGCAGAGATGAAATGTGTGCTTGGAATACCAGGTATGTTTATATAAGTTTTATACACAAATTGTGTTGTTATATCCTATGCGGGACGACTTCAGTGCTACTTTACGTAAATTCACTCTTCTACATCATAAAAAATATGTTGTAGAACATGTCTCGATGACTACCGTCCAAACAAATACTGGAAAAAACCCCGCCATTTTGTCGCATGTGTGTGCGAATCGGTGCAACGAGAAAAAAGTTGCTTGCAATCCTACAATTTCATTTGCATGCGACAAAGTTGCAAATGTCTGCGGTGGCCTTTAGAGTATGGAGACATACAGTTTCACTGTTAGCAGGTTGTAATGTAAGGTTTATTTAAACAGTGTGAGCGTCAATGGTGACTGGAATTAGGAAGGTTTGCTTTTGGGGTAACTAAGATATATTCGACGACAAAAGTTTTTGTGACGTGACAGAATCGCTCATACACAAGTAAACATTGCTAGTAGATGGGATACCTGCCACGTATATACACTGAATGAAACTCGTGAAAATACTTAGGGAAAATTAAGGAACATTGTTAAAATGTGCACACCGAAAATGTGTCACACGCCAGTAGCGCGTATGGGTGCCGCGTTCGTTGATGCAAGCAATGCAACTGCGTCTTATAGAACTGGCCTAGTGCTTATAAAACGTTTAGAGTCTAGACTCGAGACTCTAATAGAGTCTGAGACAGTAACGTCATGGCAACGCCATACAAATTGCATGCGTGTGACGTCATTTGAGATTGAGTCTGGACTCTAAAAGTTTTATATGCATGGGCCCTGATCATATATTGAATGCAAACTTGAAGAATGGTGTTCCATATCCGGGAAAGTGCCCTGTCACAGTTCTTGGAGTGCTGTCGAATGTAATCGTATAAGATGTGGATATATTTCGTCCTATATGTGTACCGTAGGAGAGAAATCCGGAAATCATCATGACTACGGCAATACAGCCACGTAATTTTGGTTCAGACAGTGCTCTGCCAATATAGCACGGTCTTCAGTCACAATTAAACCACCGTAGGTGTTGTTTGCACCACTAGAGACTAAGTCAACGGTCACCATTAACTTCGCCTATTTTGACCACACTTCTCGCCTTTCTCCTGGGAAGGGAGAAAAATCACATCTCTTACCTTTTCGATTCTAGATTAGAATCTGCGGTGATAAGTAGTCAATATATGATGTCAGAGCAAGAGACGAACGGTTACTGGCGATACCCAACAAAGCCCGAGCAATCAAAGGTACGGGATGGAACCTGTGGCTCAGGTGTGTTGTTTGAATCCATAGATCCTGTCAAACGGTCGTTATTGATGTTTGACCATTTCGGGGTAGGGGTCTTTCCGTGTTAGTTTGTTGATGACGTCGCCACAGATTCCATACAGTGTTTCTATGCACGTGGTCACAACGCTCAAAATGTTGAGTTCCGGATCCCATAAGGTTAATAGCGCGCCAGCGGTCATCAAGGGATAAGAGTAGCATTGAATAGGGTGAGGCAATAGGAAAGAAAATATGTTTTTCTGACAATGATAAAACTAGGAATACAGAAACGAAAAATGAAATTGCCATTGAAACGGAATGATTTACAGACGGCTTAAGTCTCATAAAGCCCGTACTTTGCATGCAAGCCATCACCAAGCCACATGGTTGCATTTTGGCGAACTGTCCATCTTACTTAAAGGAAGGGACAATCAAGGCATTTGACCTGGTATGCATATTCAACGATATACAATTCACATTATTACTTAATATCAACAAGTATAATCGTATAGTTAATTAATAAAACGGTTAAATGTGACGGCTATTGTATATAACGGGCGCAGCCATTTTGTATGATTCCAGGGAATACGCCCTCTGGCGAGCTGGTGGTTACGTAATACCTAACGTGTCACGTCAGGAATTAGACTTCGAACTTAAGAAACAAAACATACCTGATTTTTGCGGATGCATCGCAATATTCTGTAATAATAGTCATCCCAGTAAGCCAGCAACAATTATATATTTATGTTTAATACAAAATAAACCACCATTGTCAAAGTGTTGAAATAACTGTATTTGTTATATTATGGTTTGTACATAAATTAACCCACGTACTGAAATAATAATCGGAGTGTTTTCTTAGTTAATTGGTCTTTTCTTTCCGTGGCTTGTACCTGTGGTTGTTGATTGGCAGGTGTATATTTAGACGGTCCCCAGACACTGTGTCTAGACACACTAAAAAGACGTGCCTCGTTTATTAAGATCACAGGGTATTGTGTGTTAACCGTACGGACACCCCTCTAATCGTAATCGATCAGCCGTCTGCTTTATTACTGTAAGTAATTCTGTAAAACCTTTGATTAAGTAGACTTTCCCATCTAAAATAACAAAACTGACCAATTACGTAGTCCCAAAGAAAAGAAAATTATCACTTGGGTATCGCGAGTGGTCGTTTTTGCTCGAACGTAGCATACCAATAGGCCTAATAATATGCATTTTTTTCTTTGGATTTAAAAAAAAAGAAAAATACTATAACTCCACTTCGTTCTATTGATGCAAATTTGAAATATATTTAGTTAAATAGTTTATTATACTATCAAGTCATTTATGTTGTTTTACAAGTCAGGTTGATGAAAGCGAAGCGCCTTGTCGTAAATTAGAGCGTTTGTTTACACTGTGCATAGAGCAGATGGACGGAGCTGACGTCACTTCGCCCCAAGCTATACCACCGGACGTCACAAAAACGAAACAAAATGGCTGCACCCAGTTACCAGAAATAATCATGGTTTTTTTTATTAACTCTAAAATTACGCGTTTTTCATTTGTTACAGTGTCTGTATGTGTTGGTGGTCCGGGTATGCATCTTTCCAACACATAAATCTCTTGTTTGAGTTTACTCTACCTTTAATGATTGAATTTAAAACGATTTGTCAAGCAAAGAAATATTGTATTTGAAAAAAAACAAAAAAAACAAAAACAAACAAACCCTCAACATGACTTTCAAGTGAATCCTGTCCTAAATATATTGTACAAACTAAACGTCTTTTGGCAAAACTAGGCTTACTCGCGGGTGAAATTTTCGGAGGCGAAGGATAACAACCTTCAAACTCACCTATTTGAAATCTTCCCGTCCACATTGACGTTTGGTAGTCGTGAAAGATTATCTAAGATCTGTTGTATTTGTCTGACCTTCTGACCAACGTCACATTTCCTTTCCAAGCAGTCGATCGTTTCCTAAATGTACAATAATATCACTTATTAATTTAATTGAATTAATTTAAGTATTTACTTCCCAGAGTGCTGTTGTAGTTAGAGGTAGTTTTGGAATGGTGGGTAAAGATCTCTAAGTTAGCAGAATAAATCTGTCTTATTGCAAATGCTATTTTTACAATGTCAACCATGCACATAAACATGACAACTAAGTATATCATCCCATCCCCCACCACTCACCCAATAAATTATATCATTTTAAGCTACTACCCAAAATAAAATATATCTCACTATAACACCTACTGTGTACGGAACTACTTATAGGGCACCCACCACATAAGACGTCCTGTCTAAACTAGAATCAGATGACACACACTGATGCAGAACTACACATTAAAAAACGTTGAGTCCAAGCACCACCATCCCCATCATGCTCCCCCTATCCCCATCATGCTCCGCCATCCCTATCATACCCCCCCCCCCCCCCCAGTCGGTAAAGGACTAAGTTGCCTCAGACTATCGCGGCCAATGTCAAGCGAGATTGGTGCGATCTAAAACATATTCCTTACCTTCGCTAGTTCTAGGGCTCGACATTTCTGTAGGACCAGCATGTTTTTCCCCGCCATTAGATTCTTAAGTGTGATCACCTCACACTGCGCGAGTTTGAGTTCCGTCTGCACTTCATCGATACTGTGGTTCACGTGATCAACATCCTGCAAGGATAGAAAGTTGTTAACACATATTGCAACAATTTCCAAGGACGTTTTGCTTTATTGCAGTGATTAATATATGAAACTGTCCCAAAGTTGGTTTTACATACACATAACTGATTAAAGGTGTTTTTCTGTATGACGTCATTCCACAAATACCACAAGCAGCTTTTTCTTCGTCACGTCCACCCTGAGTTTGTCTTTGTAATCATTGATGAACTTTCTAGCAGCTAACAGTTCCACCTACCCTGTGTTTGTCCTTGTAATCACGGATGGCCTTTCTAGCAGCTAACAGTTCTACCCACCCTGAGTTTGTCCTTGTAAGCACGGATGACCTTTCTAACAGCTAACAGTTCTACTCACCCTGAGTTTGTCCTTGTAATCATTGGCGATCTAGCAGCTAACAGTACTACCTACCCTGAGTTTGTCCTTGTAATCACGGATGGCCTTTCTAGCAGCTAACAGTTCCACCTACTCCGATTTTGTCCTTGTAATCACGGATGACCTTTCTAGCAGCAAACAGTTCTACCCACCCTGAGTTTGTCCTTGTAATCACGGATGGCCTTTCTAGCAGCTAACAGTTCTACCCACCCTAATTTTATCCTTGTAATCATTGGCGATCTAGCAGCTAACAGTTCTACCTACCCTGAGTTTGTCTTTGTAATCACGGATGACCTTTCTAGCAGCTAACAGAACTACATACCCTGAGTTTGTCTTTGTAATCATTGATGACCTTTCTAGCAGCTAACAGTTCTACATACCCTGAGTTTGTCCTTGTAATCACGGATGACCTTTCTAACAGCTAACAGTTCTACCCACCCTGAGTTTGTCCTTGTAATCACGGATGGCCTTTCTAGCAGCTAACTGTTCTACCCACCCTAATTTTGTCCTTGTAATCATTGGCGATCTAGCAGCTAACAGTTCTACCTACCCTGAGTTTGTCTTTGTAATCACGGATGACCTTTCTAGCAGCTAATAGTACTACATACCCTGAGTTTGTCTTTGTAATCATTGATGACCTTTCTAGTAGCTAACAGTTCTACCTACCCTGAGGTTGTCCTATTAAACACAGATGACCTTTCTAGCAGCTAACAGTTCTACCTACCCTGAGGTTGTCCTATTAAACACAGATGACCTTTCTAGCAGCTAACAGTTCTACCTACCCTGAGGTTGTCCTAGTAAACACAGATGACCTTTCTAGCAGCTAACAGTTCTACCTACCCTGAGGTTGTCCTATTAAACACAGATGACCTTTCTAACAGCTAACAGTTCTACCTACCCTGGGGTTGTCCTAGTAAACACAGATGACCTTTCTAACAGCTAACAGTTCTACCTACCCTGAAGTTGTCCTTGTAATCATTGATGACCTTTCTAGCAGCTAACATTTCTTCCTACCCTGAATTTGTTCTTGTAATCATTGATGGCCTTTCTAACAGCTAACAGTTCTACCTACCCTGAGTTTGTCCTTGTAATCTCGGATAGCCTTTCTAGCAGCTAACAGTTCCACCTACCCTGAGTTTGTCCTTGTAATCTCGGATAGCCTTTCTAGCAGCTAACAGTTCTACCTACCCTGAGTTTGTCCTTGTAATCTCGGATAGCCTTTCTAGCAGCTAACAGTTCCACCTACCCTGAGTTTGTCCTTGTAATCATTGATGATCTTTCTAGCAGCTAACATTTCTACCTACCCTGAATTTGTTCGTGTAATCATTGATGACCTTTCTAACAGCTAACAATTCTACCTATCCTGAGGTTGGCCTTGTAATCACAGATGACCTTTGTAGCAGCTAACAGTACTACCTACCCTGAGTTTGTCCTTGTAATCATTGGTGACCTTTCTAGCAGCTAACAGTTCTACGTACCCTGAGTTTGTCCTTGTAATCACGGATGGCCTTTCTAGCAGCTAACAAAAGTGCCGACTTCTCTTCAATCTCGCTCTTCAGTTTGCTGATCTGTTTCTCTCTTTCACGAATATCGTCTTTCAGAATGGGGATAGTTTCAAGATCCTAAAATAAAATCATTTTTAATTTTAAAATCTGTTGGAATTGCAAAATTATACCTTTGCAAAAACAAGCTGAAGATTCAACTGAAAAAGGTTTCTTTAGCAGACACCCTGGATGTGTTAGTTATAGCATCTTGACATAGTGTGGAACAGTAGCAATCCAGGCAAGAAATACATTATGAAACATTATTTGTAGTTGGGGACACTGAAGAGGTGCTACTGACGGTCGCAGAGATAGGATGTTTAGAGAATGTTTTAACTAAAGTGTGTTTGTTTTTGTTTAACGACACCACTAGAGCACACTGATTAATTAATGATCGGCTATTGGATGTAAAACATTTGGTAATTACTATTCATAGTCATCAGAGGAAACCCGCTACGTTTTTCCTAATGCAGCAAGGGATCGTTTATATGCACTTTCCTATAGACAGGAAAACACATATCACGGCCTTTGACCAGTTGTAATGCACTGGTTGGAACGAGAAAACCCCAATCAGTTGAATGGATCCACCGAGGAGGTTCGATCCTGCGACGCAAGCACCTCAAGCGAGCACTCAGCCGACTGAGCTAAATCCCACCCCTGGTTTAGCTATATCATCTTAAACACAATGACCATAGTTATTACACACATAAAATATTTTCTCCAATTATTATGTTTTTATACATTAAATTTCACATTATTAACAACTTTTTGCTGGTCGTCCTGCTGTTTATAGACATTAAACCCCCCACCCCCATTGTTATGCAAAACAAAAAGGAACCTATCTTGGGACCTGGGGTCGGTAATTTTAACTTACTTTCTCGATATTTTCATTCTTCATAAGCTCATGACGAACTTGGAATTTGAGATCGTTGGCTTTATTTTCCAGATCCTTAATCTTTACACTGGCAACCTAAAAATAAAAAACATTATTCAACCAATCATTATTCAAGCAGTTGTTTCATGAACCAATAAAATATAATCATTATATTTAAAAAAACACAAAAAACCCAACTATCAGTTAGTTATAATCAGACAAAACCGGAATTAAAAAAAATATATATATATTTAAATTTATTAATTAATATATTTTATTTTACTTTATTTTTTTATTATTGTTTAAAGAGAAGTAATTCGGTTAAACTAATCACTACCTCTAGCTGTTTCTCAGTGTCTTCCTTGATCTGCAAAGCTCGCCGTATTTCGTTATCCTTGGCTCTGCACTGTGCTCTGTAAGTAGAACCCATTACATTTCAACTTATTTTCGTGCTTATATCCAACTAAAGTTCAAGCACGCTGCCCTGGGCACACAGCTGAGTTAGTTGTTAATTGGTTAGTGGTTAGTGAGAGAGAGAGAGAGAGAGAGAGAGAGAGAGAGAGAGAGAGAGAGAGAGAGAGAGAGAGAGAGAGGGGAGAGTGTAGTGGCCTTACGCCTACCCAATGAGCCATTAAGAACTCGCGCTGGGTTGGAGCCGGTACCGGGCTGCGAACCCTGTACCTACCAGCCTGTATAACCCATTTCATTTCAACTTATTTTTGTGCTTATATCCAAATATCCAATTAAGGTTCAAGCACGCTGTCCTGGGTTAGTTGTTAATTGATTAGTGGTTAGTGAGATAGAAGAGGGTGTGGTGGCCTTACGCCTACCCATTAAGCCCTTAAGAACTCTGTACCTACCAGCCTGTATAACCCATTTCATTTCAACTTATTTTTGTGCTTATATCCAAATATCCAATTAAGGTTCAAGCACGCTGTCCTGGGCACACAGCTGGGTTAGTTGTTAATTGATTAGTGGTTAGTGAGATAGAAGAGGGTGTGGTGGCCTTACGCCTACCCATTAAGCCCTTAAGAACTCGCTCTGGGTTGGAGCCGGTACCGGGCTGCGAACCCTGTACCTGCCAGCCTGTAGTCCAATGGTTTAACCACGACGCAACCGAGGCCAGTAATAGAACCCAACAGTAGACGAATGTAGTTAAAGGGACCCTGCTGAGTCTGTAGCCACTTTTAAAATACTTTTAAAATAAAATATACCCCCCCCCCAAAAAAAAAAAAAAAAAAAAAAAAAATGTGTTGGGTATTTAAATTCGTGAATTGAAAAGGTAGTTTGATAAATTTGTATTATATTTTCGCTGTGTTCTTAAATTCGTTGACTGCAATTGTCCTCGAGTTACACGAAAATTAGAGAACCACGAAAAAACTAAATTATTTCACGATAGATAATCGATTAACATATAGTAGAAAGGAATATTTATTTAACACCACCACAGCAAAATTTAAAACTCCAGCTATTAATTTTGGTGTCTATTACATAGTTATATGGATATTTGGTTGAGAGAAGGAAGGAAGGAAATGTTTTATTTATCGACGCACTCAACATATTTTATTTACGGTTATATGGCGTCAGACATATGGTTAAAGACCACACATATATTGAGAGAGGATTCAGGAAACCCACTGTCGCCACTTCATGGACTACTCTTTCGATTAGCAGCAAGGGATCTTTTATATGCACTATCCCACAGACAGGCTAGTACATACCACAGCCTTTGATATACCAGTAGTGGTGCACTGGCTAGAACGAGAAATAGCCCAATGGGCCAACTGACGGAGATCGATGGTTGAGAGAAAGACAGTCGAATAATTAATCCAGACACATGAATATTTGATTAAGACAACCCACAACACATTTTAAAACTTCGGCTATCAATGTCTGTGTCTAACAGATGGTTATTTGGACATTTGATTGAGGATTAAGTAATCTACTCACATGCTATTTGTTTACAACCACTACAGCACATATTAAAACTACGGCTATTTGGTGTTTAACACATGGTTATATCGACACGCGGTCGAGAGAAAGAAAAAAAATAGTTTCCGATCGCCCCGACACAACCAGTGTCTCTACCAGAGTTGTTTTATGTTGATAATGATGGCTATATCCTAATAGGGGTGAAAACCATCTACCAGAGTTGTTTGATGTATATTAGGATGGCTATATCCTAATAGGGGTGAAGACCATATGTCAGAGTTGTTTGATGTAGATAAGGATGGCTATATACTAATAGGGGTGAAGACAATCTACCAGAGTTGTTTGATGTAGATAATGATGGCTATATCCTAATAGGGGTGAAAACCATCTACCAGAGTTGTTTGATGTAGATAATGATGGCTATATCCTAATAGGGGTGAAAACCATCTGCCAGAGTTGTTTGATGTAGATAATGATGGCTATATCCTAATAGGGGTGAAAACCATCTACCAGAGTTTTTTGATGTAGATAATGATGGCTATATCCTAATAGGGGTGAAAACCATCTACCAGGGTTGTTTGATGTAGATAATGATGGCTATATCCTAATAGGGGTGAAAACCATCTGCCAGAGTTTTTGATGTAGATAATGATGGCTATATCCTAATAGGGGTGAAGACCATCTACCAGAGTTGTTTGATGTAGATAATGATGGTTATATTCTAATAAGGGTGAAGACAATCTACCAGAGTTGTTTGATGTAGATAATGATGGCTATATCCTAATAGGGGTGAAAACCATCTATACGAGTTGGTTGAAGGAAGTAAGGAAAAGTAAAATTCGTTTTGTTTAACAACACCACTGGAGCACATTGATTAATTAATCATCGGCTATTTGATGTCAAACATTTGATAATTCTGACTCGTAGTCGTCAGAAGAAACCCGCTACATTTTTCCTAATGCACTTTCTCACAGACAGGAAAGCACATACTACGGTCTTTGTCCAGTTGTGGTGCACTGGTTGGAACGAGAAAAAACCCCAATCAGCTGAATGGATCTACCGAGGTGGTTCGATCCTGCGACTCAAGCATCTCAATCTACTTCAAATGGGGGCGGATTTAGCTCAGTCGGTTGAGTGCTCACTTGAGATGCCTGCATCGCAGGATCGAACCACCTCGGTAGATCATTTCAGTTGATTGGGTTTTTCTCGTTCCAACCAGTGCACCACAAACAACTGGACAAAGGCCGTAGTATGTGATTTCCTGTCTTTGAGAAAGTGCATATAAAAGATCCCTTGCTGCATTAGAAAAACAAAATGTAGTGGGTTTCCTCTGATGACTACGAGTCAGAATTACCAATTGCTTGACATTCAAAAGCCGAAGATTAATTAATCAATGTGCTCCAGTGGTGTCGTTAAACAAAACAAACAAACTTTTTTTTTTACTTCTACCGATAAAGTAGCAATAGATTTGTATATATTCACTTTCCCCCAGACAGGAGAGTACATACCACGGCCTTTAATGTTCCAACCGTGGAACACGGGTTGCGTCGGGGCGATCGGAATTGATTTGGTCTATTGAAACCTTTAGGTAATTGAAAGATCAAGTGCTCCGAGCGGAAAGCGAACCCCTCTGTCTGCTTAACGTGTTAACGTGTACAGACCGGCGAGCTCCAACACACGAGGACAATAGGTCACATTGTATCGCTGTTGCCCAACCAAACATAAATTACCAAACACCTTTATGGGTGAGATCAAGCGAAATCGTCTTATCTACCAACTGATCTACAAACTGCGTTTTGTGACTGGTAATAACTGGAGACATACCAGGTAGAAAAGAAAAGAAGAAAAAAGAAACAAAGCAGAGAATAACCAGGTCAAATGATATTTAAAGAGAGATCTATGCATGGGGTACGGGGGCATGGTCTTTTGAACAAAGTTATATTTTGGAATGATCCAGTCTATGTTTTAAAGGTGCAATTTCGAGTCGAGTTTTACGACTTGACATTTAGAAGACATAATTATAATTCACACGCGGGACATTAGTTTCTTACCATCAAATGCCATTCTTCACACACACACACACACACACACACACACACACACACACACACACACATATATATATAATTTTATCTTAATGTAAATAACATTTTTAATAATTCACACCCAGTAGCTGATATATATTTTTGGTGGGATGTCCTTAAACATTAATTAATTCATTCATTCATTCATTCACTCATTCGACATCTAATCTAGGTTATATAAAAATGCATTATTTTCCATTTAACACCTAGAGGTTGGGCATTATTTTGTGTTATAAATATTAAACACATAAATACAAACATGTGAGTTGTAAAAAGGCAGCCGACGATAACCGATTAAAGCGATAAAAAAGCAATAAAAGAAAAAGAAAAAGAAAAAAAAATCTTGTCCCGGATCAGGCTCCTGGCTAAGCAGTGACGGGATCCGGGACAGACATGTTCGAAACCTTAGTGGTATAGGAGCATGTTAAAATATATCGGACTCGCAATAAAAAAACAAGAAGACAAATTTTTTTAGAACTGGTAGTGCTTGAATTTTGCATTACTATATGATATAATATTATGCCACGAGATTGCAGTTTATTAAAAAAAAAATTGTTATCCTTCCCCACCTCGATATCCTTACGACAGGAGCAGGCTCGGATCCAAAGGGGTTATAGGGGTCTCGTGACAGCCTATATGATAAACGTTAAGGGTCACAAGTCTGCTGTGACCCCTAAATAGTTTTAATTCATGTAGGCACAATAGCTACACATACTGCATTACACTAAATGCTGTAAATAAGTCTAGACACAACAAATCGAACAGACACCTAAATTTAAGGAATCTCCTTAAAATTACACTAAATAAACTTTTTGTTTTTTTATATTTAAAAACAAATCATTTAGACGAAAACCACGATCCTTTAAAGACATACCGCATATGGGGCGGTCCATAAACTTTGATAAAACGTACAGAATGCATGTGTACATGGCGGGAGGTAGGTGTGTGTGTGTGTGTGTGTGTGTGTGGGGGGGGGGGGGTTAAATATTTCTCGCATACGTACTTTATGGATGGCAGCAATGTATACATTTTGTGTAATGATTGGATCCGGTCAAATAATTCCAATGAACAACAGTATGACCCAATCAAATAATTCGTGACAGTCACAATCACAAGTATCATGCATATTAATAATACAACGCGTGTAATTCCGTATAGGGGGGGGGGGGGGGGGGGGGGGGGGGGGGGGGGGGGGTAGAGACGTAGTTCAGTTGTACAGCGCTCGCCTGATGCGCGATCGATCTAGGATCGATTCCCGTCAGTTGGCCCATTGGGCTATTTCTCGTTCCAGCCAGTGCTCCACAACTGGTGTAGCAATGGCCGTGGTATGTACTATCCTGTCTGTGGGATGGTGCATATAAAAGATCCTTTGCAAGTAATGGAAAAATGTAGCGGGTTTTCTCTGATGACTACGTGTCAGACTTATCAAATGTTTGACAACCAATAGCCAATGATTAATAAATCGATGTTCTCAAGTGGTGTCGTTAAACAATATAAACGTTTAATTCTGTTTTAGTCTATGTTGCACAAGACCCATATTTGTTATACTCACGTCATTCAGACGACTAACTTGCTGTAACCGTTATTGGATTAACAGAATTAAACAGGTAAAGATCGGACTAATTAATTAATATTAAAACATTAATTGTTATTATTATTATTATTATTATTATTATTAATATTATTTTGCTTACATTGTGTCTTCCAGTATCTTCTTCGTTGACTCCAGAGTTAATTCTGCCTTTTCTACTTCGGACGCTAAATACACAAATAAATATATACATTTATAAATAAATAAATAAATAAACTGAGAAATAAATAAATTAATACAGACAAATGAATGAATGACGAGCTAGACAGAGACAGACAGACAGACAGACAGACAGACGCACAAATACAGACATACTCATACAATGACGCACAAATAGACACATACATACAGATAGACAGACACACAACAAACTTTATTTCTAAAATTTGACTTGAGACAATGGATCTGCCTAAGGGAAATTTAACATCGTTTCATATAAATTTTGGAATTTTAGGTTAACTTAAAAAAAAAAATCATAAAAGTAAGCTATGTTGACAAACATACTAATTAAAGTATTTGTAATTGTAATACACACACACACACACACACACACACACATTGTATATATATATATATATATATATATATATATATATTATAAACCTGAATAGAAAGTCCTATTATATGGATGGATAAATAAATAAATACTTAAATATATTAGTATTATACCAGTGCATTAAAGTATCCATATGTATTACCTAATTAATTTGTATTCAAAAAAAAAAAAAAAAAATCAAATTGTAACTTATCATTCAAATTCAGTAAACCATAGACAGACATCTCCAATATCATTTGATACTTTTAAAAATACTGACGTGTAAAACTATTTCTACTATATTTGATTGTCTTGTCACCATGTGTCTTCATTTTAAAATGTATATATAGCTATTTTTAATTATGTTTGCATATATTCTACGAAGAACTCCTGTTGTCATATTGTCACTGTAAATACCCATTGTACTATAATTCCTCATATGCTGTCGTTTGACGGCCGGAGTGTACCGAAATAAAAGTTTCAAAGTTTACATATTTCAAAACGATATTATCTGATATTTACTTTATTATAGCATTTTTTCTCTCAATTATTTAAATAGAAAATGTTGTATATGATAACCACTTAATATGTAAAATTTTGAAAATATTTAATACATAGTTACCTCTGTTTTCCAAATTTCGTATTCTGTCTTCCATGAAGGCTATTCTTCCTTGCATCTTCTCAATCTGATCCGTTTTCGTTTTATTTTCCAGTCTGATTTTTTCGATAACATCATTGGCTCGGGTGAGCTTTTGACTCGCATCGTTCTGACTGCACAATACCTGATCCAGGCTGGATTGCAGTTTCTATGGAAACCAAACATGACATAAGCTAAAACAACAATACAAATTAGACGGAAATAGAAATTAATTGTTTCCTCGTCACATCCGACTGCTAAATTGTTATTTGCGATGACAGAATAGATTACCCTAATTCCACGTGTCCTACTATTCCCAGGACCTAGGCCAGGCACAAACTGTTGCCATGGTGATGACATCGGCGATGCTTTGACCATGACCACTCGTTAAGATTTAGTCTGTCATGGGTTAAAATAAGAAGATTAATAGCAGTGTTAACGCTTCATCTTCAGTTAAGATTTAGTTGGGTTTTATTGTTGTTTTGTTCAACGACACCACTAGAGCTCATTAATTAATTAATCATCGGCTATTGGACGTCAAACATTTGGTAATTCTGGCACGTAGTCATCAAAGTTAAAGTTTGTTTTGTTTAACGACACCACTAGAGCACATTGATTAAGTAAGCATATCGGCTATTGGACGTGAAACATTTGGTAATTCTGACACGTAGTCATCACAGGGAACCCGCTACCTTTTTCCATTAGCAGCAAGGGGTCTTTTATATGCACTTTCTCACAGACAGGAAAGCGCATACCACGGCCTTTGACCAGTTGTGGTGCACTGGTTGGATTGAGAAAGAAAAAAAACAATCAGTTAAATGGATCCACCGAGGTGGTTCGATCCTGCTACGCAGGCACCTCGAATGAGCTAAATTCCGCCCCTGATGATGTTGTCAGATTTGTTGTGTTTGCTTAGAGAGATCATTGGGGTGAGAGGTTGGGGTTGATGGTTTTAGGTCTATTTCCAAGCTACTTAAAACAATGAAGATAAACACAAATAAAAAACAAAACAAACAAAAACAACAAAGAAAAAAAAGGTGAAAATAATAAGAATTTAAATACAAATCAAATGAATGTTTGATAATTGATCAGTATAAATAAACATGTTTTATTTTAAACGTATCATTATTCAGCAATTCTGGATAAGGCGTACGGACTCTCATTTTTGAAGGGAACAAGCTGGGTTTTGCCCGAATTAAACGAAAATGCCAGAATCTGGATTACAACATTTATTCATATTAGCATTACTGTCAAACAGTTATATAGGGTTGCTAAACGAATCACTACGTATTTTTACGTCGATTACAACTAATTTTGAGGGTAGAATTATGGAAATACATGGTAAAAAGGTCCCAAGGCCCAATTTCACAAAACACCTAAGACTAAACCATAGTTCTTGTCACTATTAACAATAAACCAAATATAGTTTAAAATAAACTTATTTCGTTTTCTTTTGCCAATAAAATGCTCCATCTTCCGTAATGAAGTCATTTTCTGTGTCAAATAGATTCCTAACACATTCCTAACGACCGGTTTAACTGCTATTCGCAGACGTATATTTACGATGTTTTGTGAAATTGATTCCAGGTTAGCACATTTCTCCGAATTTCTGTGTCATTTTTGCCCGAATTTGAGGTTTTACTCCAGCACTGGGGGTGGAGGCAGTTACTCTCCATGCCCCCTGTCTTGTACGCTCACATAAACTATTCTTTGCTGCTATTCGGTAGGACTAGCCTAGTTGGCAGCAGCGGCTTTCCGTGAAGCACCCCGTTCCCCGTTTGCCTAATCAATAGTGTTCACTTGGCCGTGCATTATCTTTTGAACAGGACTTTAACCAAAAATAGGCTAAAATAAGAAACAGAAATTATTTTCTCCGAATTCTTTGCTGCTTTTTTGCCCGAATTTGAGGTTTTACTCCAGCACTGGGGGTGGAGGCAGTTATTCTCCATGCCCCCTGTCTTGTACGCTCACATAAACTATTCTTTGCTGCTATTCGGTAGGACTAGCCTATTTGGCATCAGCGGCTTTCCGTGAAGCACCCCGTTCCCCGTTTGCCTAATCAATAGTGTTCACTTGGCCGTGCATTATCATTTTGAACAGGACTTTAACAAAAAATAGGCTAAAATAAGAAACAGAAATTATTTTCTCCGAATTCTTTGCTGCTTTTTTGCCCGAATTTGAGGTTTTACTCCAGCACTGGGGGTGGAGGCAGTTATTCTCCATGCCCCCTGTCTTGTACGCTCACATAAACTATTCTTTGCTGCTATTCGGTAGGACTAGCCTATTTGGCAGCAGCGGCTTTCCGTGAAGCACCCCGTTCCCCGTTTGCCTAATCAATAGTGTTCACTTGGCCGTGCATTATCATTTTGAACAGGACTTTGACAAAAAATAGGCTAAAATAAGAAACAGAAATTAGTATCTAAATGACACATCAATTAATGTGTAGCAGTGTTTATACATATATGCGTACGACTGTATGCTTGCGTGTTTATGCGTACATGTATTTGGAATGCACACACGTTCGTCTTAATGCAGTGCTAATGGATAAAATAAGTAACCACGCGACAAATGTTTTTTTTTTCTGATTATCTAGACTAGTCTAGCAATTCCAACACGCCATACAATCAAACGCCGGCGATTAAACATTTTGTTAAGATCTCATTAACAAACATTTGTTCTTCTCTTTTTTCAGTTACCATTAAACTAATACGTCGAACAATTCATTGGCAAATAGAAACAAAATATCGTTTAAGTGTTTACTAACGCGGAATTAACGTCCCCGCTGTGATAATAAAACACGTCTGCGTGATAAAATGGCCAGTCAATCGTCACGCAATTTCCTCTCCCATAATCACGCTGTTGATATTTCCCGTGTTTATTGGCGCCGACAGGTGGAAAATTAATAGGCTATTATCTGTATCGATTTTCTCTCATACGACCACGCTGTCTGTCAGTACCACGTTCAAGATGATTAGCTTTTTTCGATCAAAGCATTCAGTGATTCCAAATGCAATGGACATCTGCCAGGTGAAGACAGGAAAGAAAAATGCACGTTGCTTTTGAAATATGTTTAATATAAAAGTAAAGTTTGTTTTGTTTAACGACACCACCAGAGCACATTGATATATTAATCATCGGCTATTGGGTGTCAAACATTTGGCAATTCTGACTCGTAGTCAACAGAGGAAACCCACGACATTTTCTAATGCAGCAAGGGATATTTTATATGCACTTTCCCAGAGACAGGAAAGCACATACCACGGCCTTTGACCAGTTGTTGTGCACTGGTTGGAACGAGACAAAACCCAATCAGTAGAACGGATCCACTAAAGTGATTCGATCCTGCAACGTAAACACCTCTAGTGAGCGCTCAGCCGACTGAACTAAATCTCGCACCCTGTTTAATATAAACGTCAGGGCCCAAGTTCACAGAACATCGTCAGCCTAGTTTTTCACGTAAACGTAAATCTACGACGAAACCACAATTATATTTACTATTATAGTACAACAAATATAGTTTAAAATAAACATATTTCATTTTCATTTGCTCTTAAAATGCTCCATCTTCTGTAATGATGTAATTTTCAGCGTGAAATAGACGCCAAAAACATATAACTGTATGACCGATATAACCGCTAGTCGCAGACGTAAACTTACAATGTTTTGTAAAATAGGCCCCAGGTTATTTTTTTTTTAAATATAAAAAGCCTCGCTACTTAATTACGTTAAATGCATCAGGGTTCCCCCCCCCCCCCCCCGGGACATTGCTTACGATATTTTTCAACAAAATACTGAGAAATAACTGTGTTAAATATTTGTAGGATATTAAACGAGTTTCCATTGCGTATCATGTGTATGTCCCGAGTGAAATAATTTTCAATTTTCACGAGCTTTAGCGAGTCACAATGAAAATTATTTCACAAAGGACATAAACAATATATATAATGGTAGCGAGTTTAATATATTACTTATGACCCATGATCGATCTTAATTTATATCACTCAACTCGATTGGTTGACGTGCCTTTAAGGTTGTAGTGCGTCAATGGATGACGTCACGAAGTCACTTTGCGTTCTAGTGGAACGTATCACTTTGATATGTTACAAGATATTTTTAACCATATGGGCAATAAAGAAAAATACGGCACTTGCAAACATGATACTGGAACTTTCAGTGTGATAGGTTAGTCACTACTCCAACGAGCCAGCGATGTTTGAAAGTGGCTTTGTTATTACTACTCGCACGAGCGCGGACAATAAACATGTTTTGTCTGATTCACGCCTCGTTGAACCCTTGTACCATTTACTTAAACTATACATAACGGTCGGGAGCATATCTGTACTTAACCACTCCATTATCGGTCACAAGAGGTCATTATTGGGTGGGTCTCATATATATTTACATGTATCCTCTCTCTCTCTCTCTCTCTCTCTCTCTCTCTCTCTCTCTCTCTCTCTCTCTCTCTCTCTCTCCACACACACTCGTACATACACACACACGTGTATGTATATATACATACATACATACATGTTAGCTACAAGTGCAGCGGCCGTAAATAACATTTAGTAAAAAAAACCCTGGTTTTTGAGGATATGTAAGAAATAGAATAATACATTCGTGTTCGCTAGATACCATTTATCTCACAACTCGTTGTTTAAAAGTGTATCAAACTCGCTTTAACTCGTTTTAAAACAACTCGTTGTGAGATAAATGGTATCTAACGAACACGAATGTATTATTCTATATATATATATCCGATTTAGTTTAACACCACCCAGATTTGTAATAGTGCTTTACGTTCATATTGACTGTAAGTCTTGTTATGTTGTAGATAGAAATTGTTACTGGTTCTGTATCATAAGGTGTTGCTTAGACCAAAACATAAATAACAATCGGATGGCCAATATTTCCAATTTCTTTTATCTATTAACAACCTGTTACATTTTCTGTGCATCGTCATCATCATCATTATTATTACAATGGTCTCTGAAACCATGACCCCACCGTCACCCCGAAGTAGCCATGGTGATGAAACTGTGGTGGTGTCTTAGACGATGTTTAGAATATTGTGTGATGCACTTATATAAACAATGTAGGCATAATGACGTTCCTAGTTTTAAATGTCTTTTACCTTTTTCTCTTCTTTGACTGTCTCATGTTTAGATTTCAGGTCATCTATTTCATCTTGTTTCACCTTTAGCTCTCTTTCCCTAAAATAACAAATATAAAACAGAATGAATGGACGGAAGGATGAATGAATGGATGGATGAATGAACGAATGTATGACCAATGAATGAATGACGAACATACGAACGCATGAACGAACGAACGCACGAACGAACGAACGAACGCACGTACGAACGAACAAACGAACGAACAAAAGAATGAACGAATGAATGAATTGACCCCAGGTATTTTCACGTACTAAAGGTTACATTAGGTTTTATGTCGGTTACTTACCAAGACAAATATATGATATGATATGCTCACCGTGTATGTTTATTTTTGTGAATATGACGATGTTGATCAAAATTCGATAAAGAAACCTTTGTACATGAATATACATGTATTTATTTATTTATACTTGTGCATTCCAGACCGACATTTACACTTCCTTCTACATGATCATCTGCGTGGCTAGATCCAGAATTTTGTAGGGGTGGGGGTAGTTTTGGGCGATCACATAATTCTTAAAAAGGGCAATTGTGAAATAAAGATGCTCGGAAATACGTTTTCAGAACATTTACTGTTGCATATTGTGACGGATGAATTGAAAAAAAGGACCGAAAAAAGAAAAAGAGCAATTCAAACGGGTGGGGAGGTAGTCACGGGACCTCTGTGACCCCCCTCCGAATCTGCCCATGCTCGAGGTACATTTCTGTATATTACGATATCTTTACGATCAACAGTTTTGCAAAAGGGGTACTGACATAGAAACGTATTTGTTCTGGAGTCTTGCCAAACTGCATTATGCATTTTATTGAATATCTATTTGGATACTTGACATTTTGACATTATGATCAAAATATTGTAACTGAACTGTCAAACTTAATATCATTGTCTTGGCTTAAGGTTGAAACAAAATTAAAGCGACTGCACATATACAATATCTTTATAATAATTACAATATTCATTCAAAATATTTCAGTGTTGACATCTTTGTTCCTTTTATTATAGGTTATTTAACTGATTTTTGATTATCATCGGAGAAGGAGAAAGAATTTTTATTATTTTTTAAATTATTATTATTATTATTATTTTTTTTTTTTTTTTACAAAAGTATCTTTTCTCATGTTCTAAACTCCCGCTGCGGTTGCTTTCTCCGAGTGTTTGAATGACAACACAGCAACCATGTAACGTTAGAACGAATGGCAAATCGTAAAGTTCAATAGCTAATGTTTATAATCGATTAATTCGTTATGTCTATAAAGAGTAAAACGCCAAAGATACATATAGAATAAACTGATCGTCAGCCGTACACGATCAAATTTGACCTACTGACGATCGTGTACGGCTCACTATCAGTTTATCCTATATGGTTGCAGCGTGAGATCATTTGACTCATCTTATATTATAACACATATACAAGAATCACCCGAAACGAGAGACAGAGATTGTATATGGTGAAATATTTACAGAAAATAATAATCATTCATTCATTCATTTATTCATTCATCAATTCATTCAACCATTCGTTCATTCATTCGCGTATATGTGTATTGTGTGATGTTTTGTATGTAATGCATTGTGTGTAAATGTGTATATGTGTGATGTGTTTGTATGTAATGCATTGTGTGTAAATGTGTATATGAGTATGACGTGATGTGTTTGAATGTAATGTATTGTGTGTATATGTGTATGGTGTGATGTGTTTGAATGTAATGTATTGTGTGTATATGTGTATGGTGTGATGTGTTTGAATGTAATGTATTGTGTGTATACGTGTATGGTGTGATGTGTTTGAATGTAATGTATTGTGTGTATATGTGTATGGTGTGATGTGTTTGAATGTAATGTATTGTGTGTATACGTGTATGGTGTGATGTGTTTGTATGTAATGCATTGTATGTAAATGTGTATATGTGTATGGTGTGATGTGTTTGTATGTAATGCATTGTGTGTAAATGTGTATATGTGTATGGTGTGATGTGTTTGTATGTAATGCAGTGTGTGTATATGTGTATGGTGTGATGTGTTTGTATGTAATGTAATGTATTGTGTGTATATATGTATATGTATATGGTGTGATGTGTTTGTATGTAATGCATTGTGTGTATATGTGTATGGTGTGATGTGTTTGTATGTAATGTATTGTGTGTATATGTGTATGGTGTGATGTGTTTGTATGTAATGTATTGTATGTATATGTGTATATGTGTATGGTGTGATGTGTTTGTATGTAATGTATTGTGTGTATATGTGTATATGTGTATGGTGTGATGTGTTTGTATGTAATGCAGTGTGTGTATATGTGTATGGTGTGATGTGTTTGTATGTAATGTAATGTATTGTGTGTATATATGTATATGTGTATGGTGTGATGTGTTTGTATGTACTGTATTGTGTGTATATGTGTATGGTGCGATGTGTTTGTATGTAATGTAATGTATTGTGTGTATATATGTATATGTGTATGGTGTGATGTGTTTGTATGTAATGTATTGTGTGTATATGTGTATGATGTGATGTGTTTGTATGTAATGCAGTGTGTGTGTATGTGTATGGTGTGATGTGTTTGTATGTAATGTAATGTATTGTGTGTATATATGTATGTGTATGGTGTGATGTGTTTGTATGTAATGTATTGTGTGTATATGTGTATGATGTGATGTGTTTGTATGTAATGCAGTGTGTGTGTATGTGTATGGTGTAATGTGTTTGTATGTAATGTAATGTATTGTGTGTATATATGTACGTGTATGGTGTGATGTGTTTGTATGTAATGTATTGTGTGTATATGTGTATGATGTGATGTGTTTGTATGTAATGCAGTGTGTGTGTATGTGTATGGTGTGATGTGTTTGTATGCAATGTAATGTATTGTGTGTATATATGTATATGTATATGGTGTGATGTGTTTGTATGTAATGTATTGTGTGTATATGTGTATGGTGTGATGTGTTTGTATGTAATGTATTGTGTGTATATGTGTATGGTGTGATGTGTTTGTATGTAATGTATTGTATGTATATGTGTATATGTGTATGGTGTGATGTGTTTGTATGTAATGTATTGTGTGTATATGTGTATGGCGTGATATGTTTGTATGTAATGTATTGTGTGTATATGTGTATATGTGTATGGTGTGATGTGTTTGTATGTAATGTTTTGCGTGCATATGTGTATGGCGTGATGTGTTTGTATGTAATGTATTGTGTGTATATGTGTATGGTGTGATGGTGATGTGTTTGTATGTAATGTATTGTGTGTATATGTGTATGGCGTGATGTGTTTGTATGTAATGTATTGTGTGTATATGTGTATGGTGTGATGTATTTGTATGTAATGTATTGTATGTATATGTGTATATTTGTATGGTGTGATGTGTTTGTATGTAATGTATTGTGTGTATATGTGTATGGCGTGATGTGTTTGTATGTAATCCATTGTGTATATATGTGTATATGTGTATGGTTTGATGTATTTATATGTATTGTGTTGTATGTGTGTGTGTATCATATGTCCATACGTGTAAACAATGTGTATATTATATTTGTCTGCTGTGTGTGTGTATGGTGTGTTGCGTTTGTGTGTATCTTGTGTCTATACGTGTATCCAATCTAAATGTAGTTGTCTGTTGTGTGTGTATATGTATGGTGTGTTATTCGCGTGTAATGTGTTGTGTGTATGTGTGTATGGTGTGTCCATACGTGTATGCAATCTGTATATATCTGTATGTTGTGCGTATGTGCATTGTGTAATGTGTTTGTAATGTGTTGTGTGTATGCGTGTATCTTGTGTCCATATGTGCATGCAATCTGTATATATCTGTATGTTGTGTGTATGTGTATTGTGTAATGTGTTGTGTGTATGTGTGTATCTTGTGTCCATATGTGCATGCAATCTGTATATATCTGTATGTTGTGTGTATGTGTATTGTGTAATGTGTTTGTATTGTGTTGTGTGTATGTGTGTATCTTGTGTCCATATGTGCATGCAGTCTGTATATATCTGTATGTTGTGTGTATGTGTATTGTGTAATGTGTTTGTATTGTGTTGTGTGTATGTGTGTATCTTGTGTCCATATGTGCATGCAGTCTGTATATGTTTTCTGTGTGTGAGTCATCTGGTTATATATGTGTTATTTGTTTTGAATTGGTGTGTACGGTGTGATCTGGTATGGGGTGTCTCTGTGTGCGTGCATGGTGTGTTGTGTGCGCGCGTTTATGTATGTGGTTCTGTGTACATATGCTATGTGTGGTTTGTGTATGGGTGTGTATGTGAGTGGTGGTGTATGCAAGTGATATATCTAAGAGGGTGTGTGTGTGTGTGTGTGGGGGGGGGGGGGGTCACAGGGGATAGCCCCCTCTACATTATGAGATTATTTTGTTTTCATTTTTTACATTAGAGAATCCGGGGAATGCCTTCGGGAACGTTTGTGGCCTTCAGCTACATATCATTAGGGCACCCACCTAAATGGATTTTCTGATCCGCCACTGTATGTTGAGTGTACACTGTATACATATT
The DNA here is from genome assembly GCF_016097555.1 of Gigantopelta aegis. Classification (NCBI taxonomy): domain Eukaryota; kingdom Metazoa; phylum Mollusca; class Gastropoda; order Neomphalida; family Peltospiridae; genus Gigantopelta; species Gigantopelta aegis. Next base: position 14,391,375 of record NC_054712.1, on the reverse strand, counting down.
GACGTGTGTAGTGAATGATATCGCTCTCTTCTCACATTTATAAAACTGAATCCCCTTTCTCTTCAACCCCCTCCCCCAAACCACCACTAGACCTCAAGTTAGAAAAAAGCATATACACCCAAATAACATTAATTTGTGTGCAAGCATACATATGTTGGTTCAGGGCCAGAAAACAACAACAATGGATTAATAAACAATGTTTTCTCGAAAACACGCTCACAAAGAGAACAATGATGACACCAGCATAGATTTGTGTACATGTATTAATTTATCGCAATATCAGGCCTTACCTTTCGGCTAAATCAGAGAGTGCCGATTCTATGATTGGTTTAATACTCTGGACTTGTAGCGACGTCCGCCTCGCGTAACAACGGCCCGACATACCCACAGGCAATGTTGTCACAACGACACTTCCACAAGCTATAAACCTTTTCAACGACTACAACAGCAGACCGCCTTTTATACCACACCATTACATCCTCGTGTTGCAGTGGAACATAGCTGGTTGCATATCCGAGTAGTCAGAAACTGGTAACACAAGATAGTTTGTACATGACCGTTAACGAAATGTCGAATTAGTTTTTTCTCCGGCATGGACCATCGGTGACGCCATGTGAAGTGAACAAGGTTAATGTAGTGTACTCGGGGCCATCCGCGCGTGAACAACAAGCAGGGTGTTTAGGAAAATCACCGAAATAATTGAGACCTGATAGGATTTAACAGTCACAAAGGAAACATTTCGAGTCTTCAAACAATGCATACAAATGTAATCCGTTTACTCTCCAACGTTATGCCGGAAAAGATAGAGAGAGAGAGAGAGAGAGAGAGAGAGAGAGAGAGAGAGAGAGAGAGAGAGAGAGAGAGAGAGAGAGAGAGAGAGAGAGAGAGAGAGAGAGAGAGAGAGAGAGAGGAAGAGGGAGAGAGAGAGAGTGTGAGAGAGAGACCGAGACAGAGAGAGAGAGAGAGAGAGAGAGAGAGAGAGAGAGAGAGAGAGAGAGAGAGAGAGAGAGAGAGAGAGAGAGAGATGGGCGAGGACCATACTGTTCTGTGCTCTATACTACCTTATTTATATATCGTCATTTTAATTACATATCATTCATATAGTATAATGCCTATGCCATAGTATTTGTCACATTACAATAATGTTTACTAATTCAACCAGAAGGTAGAAATAGGTTAGGCAGATGTGATACTGTAGGATTAATAACCATATTGTTCAAATAACGCACGCATGCACACGTGCTGAACTAAATACACATGGGCAAACAGCATACTAGCATTCCCTTTACATAAGTATACATGTAACCTATAGGTAGTACTAAACCAAATAACTTCCGGCTGGGTCAAAGTTCAAGGTGCACCCAACTTTTGATGGAGCAGTTAATACCACACGTCCTGTCATTGGTGATCAATGTGAGTGTGTTTGTCGTCAAAACCAAAACAAAATTAGTTTCATGTGGGCACATTTATGCAATTCTATTTCATCTAGTACCATTGTGTCAAGTAGCCTTGTACTTGAAACGTGTGAGGTAGCTGTAAGAATAAGTACTATACTTTCGTGCGGAACTAGAGTAGTCATAGAGCAGCTTAACCCCATTTTTTTCTGATTCACTTTAAGGGTGCGGGGTGGTAGTATTTATATCCGTGGTGTATATGTCGATTGATACACTGCAGGCAGGAATTTTACCCACATATATCATGACATATGTAATATTTTCGTCTGTGGGATTTGATTTGGCGGTATACATTCTTTATGGCGGCTTCCAACTTATGTACACATTTATTATGAAAATAGAACAGGTGTAAATAAGTCTATCAACTATTAATTATTCTGTAGGTTACTCCCTTACTCACTCACCCACTCACTCGTTCACTCACTCGTTCATTCACTCAGTCACTCACTAACTCACCCACTCACTCGTTCACTCACTCACACACTCACTTAGTCACCCACTCATTCGTACACTCACTCACCAAAAACTCTCACTCACTAACCCACCCACCCATTCACTCACTCACACACTCATTCACCCACTCACTCATTCACTCACCTACCCACCCACCCTCCCACCCACTCATTTGTTCACTCACTCACTCACCCACACCACCACACTCACTCGTTCACTCACTCATCCATCCACCCACCCACTCACCAAAAACTCACTCACTAACCCACCCACCCACTCACCCGTTTACTCACTCGTTCACTCACTTACCCACTCACTCACCAAAAACTCACTCACTAACCCACACTCACCCACTCTCTCGTTCATTCACTCACACCTAATCACTCGTTCACTCACTCACTCACTCACCCACTCATGCAATCAATCATTCATCCACTCACCCACCCACCCACCCACTCACTCATTCACTCACCAACGCGCTCGTTGATTCACTCACTCCGATCCCGGTTCCCGACAGTGATATTTGTCTAAATAACTGGAGTCAATTTTACAAAACATCCAAACAGGAAATGAAAATTTACTGTTTTCTTAAAAATTTTACCTTTTAACATTGAATGACCTCTGGTGACTCTCCCCCCCCCCCCCCCCCCCCCCCCCCCCCCCCCCAAACACACTTTTCAAAGCTGACGGCCACAGGAATATGACGCAGCACACGGAGTAACTATGGTGATCGCTTTGACTCTCTGGTAGAACGAAATCCTATTTTAAGCTACTTTGTTTTTGGAATCTGCCTCCAGACTATACTTTTTGTTTGCGTCTGTCGTACCTGAGATTGACATCTATGTTATGCAGAAAAGTACATCATTACGGGAGACTGAACATTGTAAGAAAGGAAAGAAGGGAATGTTTTATTAAACGACGTACTCAACACATTTTACTTACGGTTATATGGAGTCAGACATATGGTTATGGACCACACAGATTTTGAGAGAGGAAACTCGCTGTCGCCACTTTATAGGCTATTCTTTTTTCGATTAGCAGCAAGGAATCTTTTATATGCACCATCCCACAGACAGGATAGTACACACCACGGCCTTTGTTACACCAGTTGTGGAGCACTGGCTGGAACGAGAAATAGCCCAATGGGCCAACCAACGGGAATCGATCATAGATCGATCGGGCATCAGGCGAGTGCTGTACCACTGAGCTACGTCCCGCCCAGAACATTGTAAGGACGACAGAAAATGATATACATATTATACTTCAAACTATATCTACCGGCCTCAGTGGCGTCGTGGTTAGGCCATCGGTCTACAGGCTGGTAGGTACTGGGTTCGGATCCCAGTCGAGGTATGGGATTTTTAATCCAGATACCGACTCCAAATCATGAGTGAGTGCTCCGCAAGGCTTAGTGGGTAGGTGTAAACCACTTGCACCGACCATTAATCCATAACTGGTTCAACAAAGGCCATGGTTTGTGCTATCCTGCCTGTGGGAAGAGCAAATAAAAGATCTCTTGCTGCTAATCGGAAAGAGTAGCCCATGTAGTGACGACAGCGGGTTTTCTCTCAAAATCTGTGTGGTCCTTAACCATATGTCTGACGCCATATAACCGTAAATAAAATGTGTTGAGTGCGTCGTTAAAAAACCCATTTCCTTCCGTCCTTCGTATGTGTAAATCAAGGCTTACGATGTTTTGTTAAATTGATCCCTGGTTTCCATTTCAAGAGCAATCGGTGATTAACGATGGCTTGAACGCAGAGTAAAAAGTAGAACTTCCATTCATTTATTCATTCATTCATTCGTTCGTTCGTTCGTACGTACGTACATACGTACGTACGTACGTACATACATACATACATACATACATACATACATATGCTTTATGGATGTCTTGATAGCTGAGAACATATCGTGGCAAGTATGCAAGTTGCGGACGATTCGGTGCCACAGGTTCGAGTCCTAGCAACCGCACGTGACAAATTATGAGGCCAGAAAGGATTTAATTATCCCCTGCGCCAGTGTGTTAATATCTATGTATGTAATAGTGAACCTCGGCATACATACAATATATAGATATTCATACATCAATACATACTAGGCAGTGTTAGGTTTTATTTACGTAAGCTGGATCGACCGCGTAGCTTGTAGGTCCCATGCATATGGTTGAGTTAAAGAGCATCCTTTTTTATGGATGTCTTGATAGCTCAGAACCTATCGTGGCAAGTCTACAAGTTGCGGGCGATTCGGTGTCATATTGGATAATTTGTGAGGCCAGAAAGGATTTAATTATCCCCTGCGCCAGTGAGTTAATATATATTTATGTAATAGTCAACCTCGACATACATACAATATATATATATATTTATACATGAATACATACATACATTCATACATCCAGAAAGGATTTAATTATCTCCTGCGGCAGTGTGTTAATGTCTATATATGTAATAGTCAACCTCGACATACATACAACATATATATATATATATATATATATATATATATATATATATATATATATATATTCATACATCAATACATACATTCATTCATACATTCATTCATTCACTTTGTAACCTTGTTTACTTTAGTTACAGCTGCCGATCTGAATTGGGTCCTCGACGACCAGTGTTGATATATGTACCCCTGTAACATAACTGTAACATAACGGTATTCAGTTCAATTCTTTACTAACCTTACGCTTTTACACTTTATCATTTGTACACTGACAATAAGGTAAGCTGTAAACAAAATGACATAACAGGTGTATTCGAGTACTGCTGTTAGGCAACACACTATCGACTACACTAACAATGAACGGTTCAAATAACACTCGCATGTTTACGTTAAACACGTGACGTAACAAACGTTACAAATGATAGTTGTAATACCGTTATTAAAAATGTCCAAATTTTAGAGTGGTGTCTGTTTTTGTATTGTGTTTATTACTGGGTAAAGCTTGGCAGAGAAAAAGTACCCAAATTTCCAGTTTATGGAGGATAAATGTTTGGAAAATGTACAAACTCTGTTGTATAGGTGAATTTGGAAGGCAAAACACACCCTACTCGTATTATATGTAAAAGGGCTCTAATGTAAGCATGTTTAAGTTTTGTCAAGCGATCACCCATAAAATAATTGCTAGAACCCTGGATTAGTCTAACATATTTCTTTTAATTATTTTGACACAAATACAAAACAATCTAATTATAATTAGCTCCACTGATTAATTACTATTACCTGTGGATCTAACAGCACCCCGTTGGAGCTCATGTTCAGTTGACCTTTCATTCAACCAGTCGAAACCATACTTGCAAATTCATGCCAGGTTTGAAAAGAATTTGAAAACATTCGAGATTATGCCGATGATATACGAAATGATTTGGGTGAATTACGAAGTATGCCGGAAACTAATTTCAATATATATATATATATATATATATATATATATATATATATATATATTTTTGTTTTTGTTTTTTTTATAAAATTCATTTCAAGACGAAACAAAACCGTGATGGTATAGCCATAAAATCTGTTAATACTAGTATATAATCCAGAGCTTATTATTGCACTTTTCTCCATGTTTTTTAATGTTGAAATAGACCAACAAGTTCGCCTATTGAATAAATAGTCTCGCCCGATATTTTTTGAATTTGTATGCTCCCGAATATCTCTATAAAAAGCGAAGTGTAATTGGTCGATATTTAAATTGTTATTTATAGATGAAATGTCACCTGGACATGTGAGTCCACGCAATGATGTTAGATGATGTTAGATCTACTGGTAGACCAGTAGAACTAATTTTAATCAGATTGAATACAAAATAGACTTTAGATGTGATTATGTGTGGATACCTTTTGTTCTAAAGTTCTAAAGTTTCAACATTGTTTTCAATTGTTATTTGTATTGATTCAGTCTTTGGTTTTGAACATTTCTTTTAATCACTTAACATTTGAACAACCAGCCCCAGAATTTTGTTTTACTATGAGAATAACACCAAGTCCACAAATAAAAAAACAATGGAAAAACATACCGTTTTTCTGTATAGCAATATCTCTGCATGATCTCTTTATAAATTATTCCATCAAAAGAGGTGTACCTTCATAGCAGTCGTATTCATTAAAATATTCCTATGTTATTTTTGTGTTACTGTAACTGCAGAGAAAAAAAAATCACGACTCTAGTGAATATAGGTAGACGTTTCACTAACAAAAGGCACGACTCTAGCGAATATATATAGGTAGATATTTCACTAATACTGATCATCTGATTGTAAAATAACACCAATTATCTCGTTTTAAATTTATCAGAAAGTCTGGCGTAAAACATCCAAAATCCTTACTAATCAAATAAAGAACAGGATATTTCTATTTTAGTATTTATAACATACAGAGGGCGTTTTGTTTAAATTAATGCTACCTTTTAATTTTTTCACACTTTGTAGTTGATGACTACTTGACACACACGGTAATTTTTAGAACATTGTTGCCAAATATACATCAATTGGCCAAAAAATAGCACAAAATTATAACGAACTCCTACTGGCAGTAGCTAGCGGAAATTTCTCTATTAGCTCAGTTGACTGAGTGCAGGAATCTGTGTTTCGAATCTCCTCAGTGGAAGCTGATTTAAATGTTCCAACCCGTGCACCACAACTGGACGAAGGAAGGAAATGTTTTATTTAACAACGCACTCAACACATTTTTAATTACGGTTATATAGCGTCGGACATATAGTTGGTTAAGGACCACACAGATATAGAGACAGGAAACCCGTTGTCGCCACTTCATGGTCTACTCATGTCGATTAGCAGTAAGGGATCTTTTATATGCACCATCCCATAGACATGATAACACATACCACGGCCTTTGATATACCAGTCGTCATGCACTGGCTGGAGCGAGAAATAGCCTAATGGGCCCACTGACGGGAATTGATCCCAAACCGACCGCGCATCAAGCGAACGCTTTACCACTAGGCTACTTCCCGCCCCCACAACTGGACGAAGACCGTGGTATGTGCTTTTCTGTCTGTGGGAAAGTGCATTTAAAAGATCGCTTGCTGCGTTAGGAAAAAAGTAGCAGGTTTTCTCTGATGACTACTTATCAGAATTGCCAAATGTTTGACATTCAGTAGCCGATGATTAATAAATCAATGTGCTCTAGTGGTGTCGTTAAACAAAACAAACAAAATGTTACATTTATACTGTTATACGACGGAAAAATTGCGTAGCTCTCATAAGAGAATTCAGCAAGTATACACCCTAGTAAAATTATTTATAAAATAAACATCCACTCATCCACCCGTCTATTTATTTCACATAGGTTTTACGTCTCACTAATGGAATGTTTACCGCATATCGTGAGAGACCACTGTATCGGAGTCTGTGGTTTATACCTACAATGACGAGCGTACAATGCAACACAAGCCACTCGCCCGAGTGCGCCGAACACCGCGCGATCTACACCAAACACGTCAGCTGATTACCACATTCCTGAACTCACTCAATCCTTAATTTTCTCTTTCACCTCCTCGCAAATCGTTATCAGTATATATTAAAAAAAAAAAAAAAAAAAAAAAAAAAACCAACCCCAAAAACACCCTCCCCAAACAACCCCCCAAGCTCATACAAACACAGAAACACACGTGTACACACACACTCATACAGACACAACACTCAGAAATACAGACAAAGACTTACACCTATACCAATATACAGTGTAACCTCCCAAGACCGGACCCTCTGTAAACCGGAATTCCCTCAAAATCGGACGTTTTACAGAGTCCTTTTTTAAACACCAGTACACAACTTGACCTCTCTAAACCGGATCCATCTTAAAGGTAGGGTCAACCCAAACAAGAGCCTTATGTGTTGAAAAGATGCATACCCGGACCGCCAACACATACTGACACTTTAGCAAATGAAAAACGCGCAATTTTAGAGTTAATAAAAAAACCATGATTATTCCTGCTAACTGGGGGCAGCCATTTTGTTTCGTTTTTGTGACGTCCGGTGGGATAGCTTGGGGCGAAGTGACGTCAGCTCCTGACCATCTCCTGTATGTACAGTGTAAACAAAAGCAGTAATTTTCGACAAGGCGTTTCTCTTTGATCAATCTGACTTGTAAAAGAGCATAAATGACGTAATATTATAATAAACTATTTAACTAAATATATTTCAAGTTGCATTAACGGAACAAAATGGGGTTATAGTATTTTTCTCTGTTAAATAATCCAAAGGGAAAATGTACAAAATTAGGCCTATTGATATGTTACGCTGGAACAAAAACGACAACCCACGATACCCAAGTGATAATTTTCGTTTCTTTGGGACTACGTAATTGGTCAGTTCTGTGCTTTTAGATGGAAAAGTCTACTTAATCAATAGTTTTACAGAACTATTTACAGTAATAAATCATGTCCATTACAATTTTAGGGGCGACAGGTAATATTCCACAATACCGGTATGTATTTTTGTGTCTAGACAGCGTCAATTAATTGGCTCGTCTGGTTACCAATCAAATACACACCTGCCAATCAGGAATCACAGGTAGAAGCAACTAACAGCATAGACCAATTAACTAAGAAAACACTCCGTGTATCATTTCAGTACTCAGGTTAATGCATGGGCAAAACATTGTTAATTGTTTCGACTTGTTGTGTAGCCACTTTGACAATGGTATTTTATTTTGTATTGAAAACTAATATATATAGTGCTGGATACACTTATTGCTAGCTTACTGGGATGTGTATTATTACAGAACATTGCAATGTATGACTATTTATCATCCAGCAAAAACCAGGTAGATTGTGTTTCTCTAGATCTAAGGCTCATTCCTGACGTGACGCGTTAAGTATTACGTAACCACCAGCTCGCCAGAGGGCGTACTCACTGAGATGGTACAAAATGCCTGCGCTCGTTATATATAATTTAACCGTTTTATTAATTAACTATACGATTATACGTGTTGATATTAAGCAATAATGTGCATTATACATCGTTGAATATGCATACCAGGCCAAATGCCTTAATTGTCCTCTCCTTTAACACCGGACATTTTATTGGTGCAGACCGGCCTCGGTGGCGTCGTGGTTAGCCATCGGTCTACAGGCTGGTAGGTACTGAGTTCGGATCCCAGTCGAGGCATGGGATTTTTAATCCAGATACCGACTCCAAACCCTGAGTGAGTGCTCCGCAAGGCTCAATGGGTAGGTGTAAACCACTTGCACCGACCAGTGATCCATAACTGGTTCAACAAAGGCCATGGTTTATGCTATCCTGCCTGTGGGAAGCGCAAATGAAAGATCCCTTGCTGCTAATCGGAAAGAGTAGCCCATGTAGTGGCGACAGCGCGTTTCCTCTTAAAATCTGTGTGGTCCTTAACCATATGTCTGACGCAATATAACCGTAAATAAAATGTGCTGAGTGCGTCGTTAAATAAAACATTCCTTTCTTTTATTGGTGCTAAGGGTGTCCGGTTTATCTGTGTTTCACTGTAGAAGAAACAGGAACACATACACACCGAAACACAGATAAACACAAATAGACACAACACACGCACACGGATATACGCGCGAATACAAAAAAAACAAAAACACGCACGCATAAAGCGATATAACAAATTAAAACACACAGAGGAACACACCCACACACGCAGTCAACCCCCCCCCCCCCCACACACACACGGATATAGGCGCGAATGCAGGAAGAAACACGCATGCAGAAAGCGATATAATATACATTTTTGTATTCAAAAGTGCATTTTCTGCATGATGTCACAAACATTAGCTGAACACAAAACGACAACCAACATTTGACAGTTGTGTGAATAGAGTTACAACTAGGCATGCCTTTCCATTCTGTATTCTAACAACTATCCAAACACATTAATGCGTTGCCAACAACTGGGGACCTTATCTGGTCTAGGTGTTGTAAAACTGAATTCTATTACCAGGTCACGGGGTTAACGGCATAGAGACCCGTGCATTTCACTGCATAACACACATACACTGTTTACCATGGCGCATTTAATCTGGCGCTATGAGTGAATAGCAAGCATTTTCGCTTTAGAAGATCATGAATATCAGAAAATATAATGTACAGACAGCATCGTGCATTCCAAGTAACGGAGATAAGGCCAATATAAATTACATTCTTCCGCCCCATGACAAGTATACCCTTGTATATATGAGATCGTACTTGAATCTTTGTTGTGTATATACTCGAATATTTATCACCACCATCATCACCACCACCGTCACTACTATCATCTTCACCACTACAATCACCACCACCACCATCATCATCATCATCATCGCTATCATCATCACCATCATCATCGCCACCATCACCACCACCATCATCGCCATCATCATCACCATCATTATCAAAATCACCATCGCCACCATCACCACCACCGCCATCATCATCTTCACCACCACCACTACCACCACCACCACCACCACCACCATCATCATCATCATCATCATCACCACCACAATCACTACTATCATCCTCACCACCACAATGATAATAATAATTATCGTGACTATTATCACTATCGACATCGTCATCAGCATCATCGTCGTCCTCGTCCTCGTCCTCTTCATGTAAGCATGACATTCCATAACGTTTTGTTTGGTTTTTGTATCGTGTTACAACTGTGTATTTATACTATAAATAGCATTTATACTTACACAACAATACGACTTGAATATGCCAACGGTTTTGTTGATAAGATATATACTTTTTGAAGAAGTGACATAAGACCACGAAATCTGAAATCCTATAAGGTGAAGACGATCTACCAGGGCTGTTTGATGTAGATAAGGATGGCTATATTCTAATATGGGTGAAGACCATCTACCAGGGTTGTTTGATGTAGATACGGATGGCTATATCCTAACATGGGTGAAGACCATCTACCAGGGTTGTTTGATGTAGATAAGGATGGCTATATTCTAATATGGGTGAAGACCATCTACCAGGGTTGTTTGATGTAGATAAAGATGGCTATATTCTAATATGGGTGAAGACCATCTACCAGAGTTGTTTGATGTAGATAAGGATGGCTATATTCTAATATGGGTGAAGGCCATCTATCAGAGTTGTTTGATATAGATAAGGATGGCCTAGTCCTAATAGAGGTGAATACCATCTACCAGGGATGTTTGAAATAGATAAGGATGGCTATATCCTAATATGGGTGAAGACCATCTACCAGGGTTGTTTGATATAGATAAGGATGGCTATATTCTAATATGGGTGAAGACCATCTACCAGGGTTGTTTGATGTAGATAATGATGGCTATATCCTAATAGGGGTGAAGACCATCTACTGGGGTTGTTTGATATATATAGATAAGGGTGGCTATATTCTAATATGGGTGAAGACCATCTACCAGGGTTGTTTGATATGGATAAGGATGGTTATATTCTAATAAGGGTGAAGACAATCTACCAGAGTTGTTTGATGTTGATAAGGATGGCTATATCCTAATAGGGGTGAAAATCATCTACCAGAGTTGTTTGATGTGGATAAGCAGAGTTTCACATGATGCAGGAATCCTGCGTATTTGACAGAATATTTACCTAAAATACGCCTAAATAAAATCTGTGTGCGTCATGGACCAAAGGATGGCTATATCCTAATAGGGATGAAGAACATCTATACGAGTTGGTTGGGGAAAGTAAGGAAAAGTAAAGTTTGTTTTATTTAACAACAACACTAGAGCACATTGATGTATTTATCATCGGCTAATGGATGTCAAACATTTGGTAATTCTGACATTTTCTTAATGTAGCAAGGGATCTTTTATATGCACTTTCCCACAGACAGGAAAGCACATACCACGGCATTTGACCAATTGTTTTGCACTGGTTGGAACGAGAAAACCCCAATCATTTGAACAGATCCACTGAGGTGGTTCGATCCTGTGACGCAAGCACCTCAAGTGAGCGCTCAATCGACTGAGCTAAGTCCCGCCCGGGAAGCAAGGATAAAAATAGATTATATCCTTGCAAAGGTGAAGCCCATCCACCCGGGGTATATATATATACCATTGGGCTACGTCCCGCTCCATGTGAGAGAGAGACAGATAATGAGAGAGAGAGAGAGAGAGAGAGAGAGAGAGAGAGAGAGAGAGAGAGAGAGAGAGAGAGAGAGAGAGAGAGAGATAGATAGAGAGAGAGAGAGAGTGGGGGGGGGGGGGAGGTTATTACCATAGTGTTTTTCGGTATCGTCAATATCATATATTAGGAATAAAAATTGTATTATGCGAGCCTCTGGCAAGCATAATACATTATTTTTATTCCTAATATATGATATTGACGATACCGAAATACACGAGGGTAATAATCTCTTTATCATATAATCTCAAGCTTAATACAACGTGTTTTTGTAAACTGTACACGCAACTTTAATTCCAGTCTGCCATTACTAGATATTCAAATGACGTAAGAATATGTGGCGCGGTGTATTTTTGAATGGAAATGACGTCAAACTCGAATGACGTCATTTGGATGTCCTTACATCAAAACAAACTAGGGCTTAACGTTTTTTTTTCTTTTTCTGAACGCTGGACAGCTTTCAGTGTCAAATTGCCATTGAAATGTTTTTATTCGATGACTATGAATGCATACGTCAATTATGGAGTGTCACACTAGTACGTTTGCTTAAATGTCAATAAACCTAGTGCCGTGACCTCGATTAATTTACATCTAATTTGCAAAGTTATCAAATTCTTAAAGTATGTGATCTTAAAATTATCATATACTTTGATTGCACTGAAAATGTAAGATATTATATGATAAATATATATATATGAAAATGAGTGGGATACTAGGGGCTGGGTACGAGTCTGTGATACTGGGTTGTGTGCTTGGGGGTTGGTGAGCCTGGTTGGTGTGTGTGAGGATTAATGAGATACCGGTGGATAGGTACGGGTTGGTGAGCCTGGTTGGTGTGTGTGAGGGTTAGTGAGATACCGGTGGAGAGGTACGGGTTGGTGAGACTGGATGGTGTATGTGAGGGTTGGTGAGACTGGGTGGTGTATGTGAGGGTTGGTGAGACTGGGCGGTATATGTGAGGGTTGGTGAGAGGTATGGGTTGGTGAGACTGGGTGGTGTGTGTTAGGGTTAGTGAGACTGGGTGGTGTATGTAAGAGTTGGTGAGACTGAGTGGTGTATGTGAGGGTTGGTGACATACTGGTGAAGAGGTACAGGTTGGTGAGACTGGGTGGTGTATGTGAGGGTTGGTGAGACTGGTTGGTGTATGTGAGGGTTGGTGAGATACCGGTGGAGAGGTACGGGTTGGTGAGATTGGTGGTGTATGCGAGGGTTGGTGAGACTGGGTGGTGTATATGAGGGTTGGTAAGACTGGGTGGTGTATGTGAGGATTGGTGAGATACCGGTGGAGAGGTACGGGTTGGTGAGACTGGGTGGTGTATGTGAGGGTTGGTGAGATACTGGTGAAGAGTTACAGGTTGGTGAGACTGGGTTGTGTATGTGAGGGTTGGTGAGACTGTGTGGTTTATGTGAGGGTTGGTGAGATACCGGTGGAGAGGTACGGGTTGGTGAGATACCGGTGGAGAGGTACGGGTTGGCGAGACTGGGTGGTGTATGTGAGGATTGGTGAGATACCGGTGGAGAGGTACGGGATAGTGAGACTGGGTGGTGTATGTGAGGGTTGGTGAGATACTGGTGAAGAGTTACAGGTTGGTGAGACTGGGTTGTGTATGTGAGGGTTGGTGAGACTGTGTGGTTTATGTGAGGTTTGGTGAGATACCGGTGGAGAGGTACGGGTTGGTGAGATACCGGTGGAGAGGTACGGGTTGGCGAGACTGGGTGGTGTATGTGAGGATTGGTGAGATACCGGTGGAGAGGTACGGGATGGTGAGACTGGGTGGTGTATATGAGGGTAGGTGAGACTGGATGACGTTTAATTACCTTTCCAGTTTCCTCTTCTCCATGAGAGAGGTAGCAACAGCGTGGATGTTAAATTTAGGTTTCTGTGACGCCGTGGGAGACACCGTTGTCGCTGCAGTTGTTATGGTTGATACCGATGTCGTCAAAGGCGCCGTCGGCTTCTTTTCGGAGGTCTTCGAATCACTAATAACCTTTTTATTTTCGAACGTTTTCGAATCGTGAATGACCTTCTTATTTTCGGAGGTCTGCGAATCGTGAATAACCTTCTTCCACAGTGAAGCCGTTTTGAACTTAGTCGCCTGCATTTTTATCCAGTCTTTAGGTCCAGCCAACACTAATCCAAGAACTCTGGTTGCTATTGTAACTGGTTACGATTGTATAATTGGTTACGATTATATCAAAGAAAGAGCAACGAGGTTCAAAGAATATGTACTTGGAAACAAAAAACCAAAACAGCTGGTTACAAAATTGGCTAAGCTTGGCATCTGTTGAATTGTAGCTTACAGTATTACAGGAACATTCGAAATTGCTCGATATATTTTACATGACTTGGTTGTTATGTCGAAAGCTTTTAAAAACATATCAAGAAATTGATTTCAAATTGGAAATTAGAAAGAAGTCCATTAGAAAAAAACCCAACAACATTAGTTTAGTTAAATTAGAAGAATTGTTTTAACTGAGGTCAATTGAAAACGGAGTAGGCAAGTAATTTTAAATTATGTCAATTAACAATAAAATTTCTGAAATTATTGTCATGGCGAGATGCGCTAAGAGCTAAATAAAAATGTCTGTGAATAGATTTGAGAGAAATGCTATTTAAAAAAAAAATCATTTGATTTTTTTCCCCCTGGCATCCAAATTGTTATCGTATTCGCTTGGTTTGATTGTTAAATCCAAATAGTTGGCGTGAAATGAAGAGTGGACGGAAACACAAGAATTTGACGTTTTTGAGAGGATGTTTTAGCAATACCGGTGAAATTGCTATTGTTTTGTTGAATTTGTCAAAACTGCAGATTTATCATAAAACAAATATAAATATTGGCTTTAAGAGGTTTTGAAATCTTCGCGAAAATATCGGTTTTTTGATACGCAAATCCATTCTTCAGTAAATCCATTCTTCAGCAGATCCAGGAACTAAGCGAAGAACATTTTTGTGTGTGCACAATTCGAAAAAAATATTAATTCCGAGAAATCACCTCCAGCTATGTATTCCATAAGAGAAGTTTCCACTACACCGCATCGCTCTTTATCACTAGAAAAACCAGTCTAGAGCTCAACATGCCATCATCCGTCATGTGACAGCAATACACTGAGCTCTCCAAAAATAATCCGCCTCAACACGAATAAGAAAATAGACTAATGCACTTAGGTCTGAATGTTTCCATGGAGTATTTTGTGCGTGGAACAAATTGGAGAGAAAGCACATACAATTTGCGGTCAATGACGGTGATCAATAGATGCATGTAACGGTATTCATGAGATGTGAGCGGCATATCAATGTGTTTCACCAGACCTCACCTGTGACGTGTGCATGACGACCAACAGGCGGGACGGTCTCGTTGAAGAGTTTGTCTGACACCAAGGACGGATATTAAATCATTTTGTCGTTTATACACTTTCATGTTATTATATCAAGTGTGAAATCGAACACGGAGGTAGTTATGTACCAAGCCGTCCCAGCATTACAAAACTCCCAACAATTGTTGTGTCATAGGCGATACCACTGAATATATAATATAACCATTGATGATCTATCTATATACATTTTAACTAACTTTACCAAATAACCTAAATGTAATGTTTACTTTATTGTACAATAATACCAACGCACTGACAATACAAATAATACAAAGTAAAAAGTATGAGTGGAATAAACGTTAACCAAATTACCCAGGGGGCAAAATGGCAAAATGGCAAAATGGACCCGGCGTGCCGTAAAAGGTTTGCCACCTAAAATCATATCTACATATATCTAGGATCACAACCTAGGTGGACAACCTTGCCAACAAGCTACTAGAAATGTGTAGGTCGCTGATAAATATGATGCCCCCAGGGGCGTAGCGTGATCTGGACGTGGGGGTGGGGGGTCGAATATAAACCAAGTGGATCTTTTTCTATTTTGTTTTTGCACCACCAGAAACTCCGTATGTATAAACCTGTATGTTTTAGTTCTGAAAGCGGACCATTTGCTTCAGCGCGGGGGGGGGGGGGGGGGGGGGGAAAGATTCGTCCAAACCCCCGAACCCCCCTAGCCTACGCCCCTGGCCCCTCTGCGAAATTCACGCAGTGTTTTTCACTTGCCCAGTAGTCAGTCTGAGATTTTTCTTTTTGGAAAGTGTTCACTTTATATTTATGTTTGAAGTTGATTCCAAATGGATTTTTCCCTCTAGGAATCCTATGGTGCTAACCATTTTTTGATAAAATGTGTCCAAAATGACCCCTCAAACCCCCTCTTGTTGCTGGGGGGCGAGGCAAGAAAAATGTACTGATATATGTAATATGTATATGTAAATCTTGCTAGATTTGAGGACTTTTTGCATCGATTTATATTAATTCGAGGATGGCCAGTTCAGTCAAATATTTTTCAAAATCCAAGATGACCACCATGGCCAAATTACTAAAAATAAGTACTACCTTGTTTTTGACCAACTTTTTTGGTCAATAATTTCAGTTAGATTTGAAGTAAGAAGGAATGTAACAGTATTTTGGAAATAACAAAAAACACTATTTGTGTTTGCAATTCAGAAAACAATAGTCCCGGAAAATACTAACTTGTAGTAAATACCATAGTTAAAAAATGGCGTTCCCTGTGGAAGGACCATAGACTAACAATATGGATCATATTGTAACAATGGAAAAACCGACGTCTAGAGAATAGTGTGTGAAGAGAGGGTCCGTGAAAAGGAAGAAAGGTGGGAGTTGAGGACAGAAGAAAGGTGGTATTGGCCGAGATCGAGAGCATGGTGATGGAGTGTCTGAACGTATATGAATAGAGAAGAGAAATATAGGTGGTAACAAGTTTACAATATATAGTGAAATTTTACCTAAATCTCAACAACAAAACCGATATCATGATTCAAAAAGTATCTCAGTCGAAAAGGCATTTTGGCAGTTGTGAATCACTATCAGATGGGTGATATATACAGGCTACACTAGAATAATGTGATGCCATGGAACAGTGTTGAAACATAAATGTCGTACTTATCATTCTTCATCGTTTGAGCTACTTTCATCACTGGACTGAGCGTTGTCTTTCGAGCCATCATCATCAGTACAAGTGGGAGGGACAAGATCATTGATGGGAATTATGCATACCACTAGCATTGCATCTACAATACTGCATTCTACTTCTCCGTGTGAAGCGGTGCAGTATAGGTTCGACTCCTGCCATTTGACACTTTGTGTTTGTAAATATTGTACAAACAGGTGCTGGTTTGAAAATCAGCAATGACAAGAAACACAATGTCCATGTTGGTTGTCGCTAGCTGCGAGTGGGTGATGCATAAAGCAGTTTTTTCCACGAGTAGATTTCAAATCAAGACGGCCAGCAGACACAGAAAGCTCTAGGTCAGAAGACACGAACTTTAATCAAGTCCATTTGGTCAGCAGACGTACAGGTTGTGTGTCATTCAAGTGTAGACACAGAATGAGAGGGCAGAAGACACGAACTTTAATCAAGTCCATTTGGTCGGCAGACGTATATGGTGTCATTCAGGTGTAGACAGAGAACGAGAGGGCAGAAAACACAAACTTCAATCAAGTCAATTTGGTCGGCAGACGTATATGACTAGGCGTCATTCAGGTTTAGACACAGAAGGAGAGGGCAGAAGACACAAATTTCAATCAAATCAATTTTGTCGGCAGACGTATAGGATGTTGTATCATTCAGGTGTCTCACCACAATTGTTTGTTCATTGTCGAGTATACAAACAGTAGCTGCTGTAGCAGTTAAACCGAAAAAAAAACCCACCCCAGTTTTTACATTTCTGCCTAGGAAGAAGAGAGTAGCTCCTGGGCTGAGACGTCAGTCTACTAAACCAAATAAAAAGTTTGCCAGCTGGAGTTTGAAATATTACCACTCTTTACTTCCAAGGGTCTGAAAAGGGAAGCAACTCTGATTAAATCCCAGTAGACAGGTAACACACTATATGATGTGGCATTTAGTTCTAGATGAAGACAACCCTGTTCTTACACCATAATTATGGTGGGCCACCTTTGAATATTGGAAAACGTAACAGTCATATATCAGTTCTGATTCCAACAAAATGAAATAAAGAAAACGGACACTCTTATCAATAAAACTATATCCTACAGGCCACTCGTTGGATGGAATTATGGTTTCATCCCTTGACCGAAGGAAGGAAGGAAATATTTTTTATTTAACAACGCACTCAACACATTTTATTTACGGTTATATGGCGTCAGACATATGGTTAAGGACCACACAGATATAGAGAGACGGAAACCTGCTGTCGTCACCTCATGGGCTACTCTTTTCAATTAGCAGCAAGGGATCCCTTGACAGACGGCAGTTTGTTGATCAGAGGTGTGTAGTCAGTGGAACGGTTTTATATTACTGTAGCACTGTGCTCTGGGTTGAATTGACGACCATTATGTTCTGCTGTTTGCCAGTTAAACAGCTCGCTGCTGAATTGATCTAAAACCTTTCCCTTATTCTTGGCACATTATGCTCCAATATATTACCCATGGGGATATTAAATTATATCTCTCTTCCACATGATTTACCAATTTCTAGCCAGCAACTTTGTCATACAGTCAAAAGTCATACTTCGTATTGCATCTGTGTTGATTAAAACAGGATGTGCGTATTAAAACCAGTATGCATCGTCGTGCGTGAAATGGGGTAGTGTAATGTTAGTGCTATAATTAGCTGCAAATGGCGATTGCTGTTCTCACACATTTAGATATCGAATAATAACATAGTTGATGAACTATGGGATAATCTTAGTCTGTATAGACAATGTGACAGAACGGGTTTCAATATCACCAGGATGAGAATTGTCGCATGTGGAGTGTATATAATCTATCTAAAGTTGACCTGCATCATTTTAAGAAGCTTAGTCTATGCATTGTGTTTTTTGTGAACTTGTTTCACCAAGTCTGTATTTTAGATACCATATATGATAACATTTATCTATTTGTGACGGTAATTTTGGGTCATCTAATGTCTGACTATCAACCTTCTACAAAGCTGTGGCAATAAATATACAAGATAAAAACATTAAATGATTTTGAAATATATTTGGTGAACCCTTTATAACACTTCACCATTTTGGCGGCCATTTTAAATGTTGAGCTTAATGGCGGCCATCTTCGATTTTGAAAATTATTTGATTGAATTCGCTATCCTTGAATTGATATAAATAGCTGCAAAAAGTTTCCAAATCGACCAACATTTACATATATAAGTAAGGTTCCATGCAGGATCCGCCCCTATAAACATTTGGGGGTCTGAGGGGTCATATTTCTATAAAACATCGGTTGGCTCCATCGGATTCCTTGGAAAACATCCATTTGGAATCAACTTCAAACATAAAATGAACACTTTCCAAAAAGCGACCAAATCAGAGATTTTCTCAGAAAAGCATATTTATCAGCGACCTACACGTTTCCAGTACCTTGTTGGCAAGGTTGTCCACCTAGGTTATGATCCTAGGTATGTTGATATGATGTTAGGTGGCAAATTGTTTGTAGCAGGCTGGGTATATTTTTCGAAAAAAAAGGGTTTTGCCCCCTGGATAAATCGAATATTTGTAAAAGTCAAACTGTAAGTAGCAATCACGTGACTCACAGAAAAGAAATAAAACTCAAGGTAACATTTATTCATCTACAAATCAACTTAATTTGTAAAACTATAGCTCTCCCCCTCCTCACGTTCACGATTGCCCAAGGTGTATGAGCGCATATGTTTACCTGTAAGGATGGTTAGTTATAAATGGTAACGCAGGTGACTGGTGTAAACAATATTTTAGTTTTTGTTAAATAGAGAGTCAGATATAGAGACAGGGACAGAGACACAAGAGAAAGACAAGAGATAAGGGAAATATAATGAGAGAGATACGGGTGAGATAATGAGAGAGAGAGAGAGAGAGAGAGAGAGAGAGAGAGAGAGAGAGAGAGAGAGTAAAATGAATGAATGAATGTTTAACGACACCCCAGCACGAAAAAATACATCGGCTATTGGGTGTCAAATTATGGGATAATGAGAGAGAGAGAGAGAGAGAGAGAGAGAGAGAGAGAGAGAGAGAGATTCTTACTTTAGGATATACTTTACAAGTATAAAAATAGAGCAGGCATTTCTTTGCTTTGCTGAATCAAGCGCAAAACCCCCAACCCCAAACATGTACGCTCGAACCATCAGCGGCAGATTCCAGTTATTTTTTCACGGGCGGATCCAGGATTTAGAGAAAAGATAAAGCGATTATACTACGAAATACAACGCGGAACAGGACCAACGTTGGTGTGCAGTCAGTAGCGAAGGAAAGGGGTTGGGGGACGGCCGGTCACGGGGACCACTTAATTAACCTCCAGCTATTAAATTTGATAAAATCATATATATATATACGTGTATATATATATCTATATATATATATACACACACACACACACACACACACACACACACACACACACACATACACACATACACACATATATACACAGCGGGCAACGGGCAACTCTTTTTACGTGCCCCTATCCACGAAGGTTCAGGCACGCCCACCACGGATTTAGCCTCTGACTTCGCCAGTGACTAACTCCGGAGCAGGAGGGGGGGGGGGGGGGGGGGGGTAAGTTTGAGGTGGGCGGAATTTGGAATAAAGCAGTTTAGTAAGGTCGACGCGAGCGCGGACCAAATAGCAGACACTTCGTAAAGTTGAAGTACACCGAGTGGGAGCCGTGCTCTGATTGGCTGAATTTCGATTCCTCGGTGAAGCCTGTATTTTACCTAAGTCTACAAAGAGTAACTGCATCCAAAACATGTCCGGACTCTAAAATTTAACCAAAAATAGTTAAGACTGCTCAGCCAAAAGGTTTTTAAGGTGATTTTGAGCAATTGAACGGGCGCCAAAATAAAATGCGTTAGACTACTTATAAAAAAATAAACATAAGAATTTTGAACTGCTTCCAAAACGTTTAAAGTCTAACTAGCCCAAAAAAGAGGTTGGTACTCACGGAGGTAAAGGTTGTTATCTAGGGGGTTCCGATGTAGTCGTGGATGTCAAGATGCGGGAGGAACTGCCGGTAATCGGAGTCTGCTAGCGACCTGGTGATTGGACGGTAGTGTGGACCCGCGACGGTTTTCAGGACACGATGTATTGTCGGGTTGTCCATCTCCTGTAGTAGCAGACCTTGATTAAATTTCCCGTTCCGGCGGATGGTTACGCACACTGCGTTCTGTCCCTCCAGCATCTTGAGCCGGTGCACCGCGAATTCCCCCTCGTTGAGTCCGTCGGGTAGTGGTTGATATGCCTGCTCCTTAGGGCGGCTAATCAGGTGGCGTACATCTGAGAGGTTAGTCTTCACCAGGTGCTGGTAACGCTGTTGGAGACGGCCGGCCTGCAGTGACCACCATCCCTCTGGTTCTGTCCTCGGCTGCGGCGGTTTAGAGGGGCGAGTTGGCTTGGGTGGTGTTGAACTCGGGGGAGTGTTCGCCTTCCTCCTCTTCACAACTGGCTCCTTCCGGGCCTGCGCCTCAACGGGTGTCGTCGGTAGGGTCGGCGATACGTCCGGAGGCGCTTGAGTAGGAGTAGGTGTCGGAGGCCGATTGGACGGGGTGACACAGATGGCTGTGTCAGGCTCGTCCAATTCGTCTTGTTCCAGTGGGACGGTAGCCGAGACAGCCGGGGCCGGAACCTCTTCCATCTGGGTCGTCTTCCTCTGGTGAGCGGTGTTCGGCGGTCTAACAGAAGGAGTCGCCGCCGGCGGTTTAGCCACCGGTTTTGACCCCCCCCCCCCCTGCGCCGCCGCTGGCACACGTCTCCTCTTCCTCCACCTTCCTTTCTTCTGAATCCAGTCTCCATACACCAAGGTCACAGTTGCCCGTGACTCGGTGTACGAGACCCGGTATTCAATCAGCATTCCATAGGTATTCATCAGTCCCCCCAGGTGGGGGGGCAGATCGAGAGAGCAGGGGCTAACGTCCGTCATCATCGAGATAATAGATTGGAATGGATATACACATATATATACATATATACATATATATACATATATATATATATATACAGTGGACTCTACCTAAACCGGTCCATTTCTAAAGCCCCGTCCAGCTACCGTTTATCTCTTAGATATAAATCTCTCCCTAATCCGTACTCTGTCTACTCCGGACTCCGGATCAAAAATCAAGAACGAAAGAACCGTTCATGCATTAATTACCTCTGTCTACACCGGATTGGGATTTGACTGAACGACGGGCTGCTTAATTAGTTGAACAATGATCGTCAATTGCCGAGTAATTAGGACGCTGTCGCAAGATCAAATACAAAATGTAATCACACTCGTGTGAAGTTTACTCTTATTGCGGTAGGCCGTTAGATTTGGATTTTGTATTCAAATAATTTCGTACGTACGAATAAATAATGTTTTAGGAAATAAAATGAAATTTAACCTAGTACAAATATTAGAACGACCAGAAACACGTTTAATATGCAGCCACTAATATTTTATGCAGAAAAATATATTTGATATGTAATTACAATCGTTAAAAAGTCTCTGTTAGTGGATAACATCTTAAAAATTGCAGCAAACTCAGGAATGTCCCTTTAGGTATATTTTTTATGTATGTGAAATAATCGATTGCAAGTCTGGCTTGTATGACTGTGTTTCCCAACCATCCATGGGTTCAAATGTCATTGTTGATCGCGAGTTGTCGATCATTCAAGAACCATAACTCTGGATGAACTCTGTCTAAACCGGTCCTCTATGTAAACCGGACTATTTCGACGGTACGAAGTGAGTCCGGTTTAGACAGAGTCCACTGTATATATATATATATATACAAACATACATACATACACAGTGTGGGTTGTGCCTCCCAATATAAAATCCTGGCTACGCCAATGTGTGCAGTTTGGGCGAGGGTGCCAGTATCCCTTGTATCTACCACAAAGAAATCAACAGCCACAGAGAATGTGAAATGAAGCGAACTGTTTTAATTTTATTTCCCAGGCCTCTTTTAACCGAAATTAATTTTCTAAACGACCCGTTTGATTTTGCATATTAAATGTTAAAAAGTTCAGAAATTATTTGGTAGGTTTTGGGTGGTGATTCTATCCTGTTCTAAATTCGCCATTATACAGGCCTACAGAATAGTCACTTGAAATACGACCTGGAAATAGTGAAAGGTGGTGCACAAGAATCATAACACAGGCACGGCGATTGTCAGTGAAAGTGAAAGTGAATACATTAATAGATTTAGAAATTCTATGTCCGCCAATATATCAAGGCTGTTCACTTGTTAAGCAGTTCAAATAGAAGTATGTGACATTTGGCCTAAATACAATATACGAAAGAGAAATTAATCCCATGATTATTATAACATTAAAACGAGTTACAAAAATCCTCCCAACCCCCCCCCCCCCAACAAAACAAGCAATTTCATGAACCAGACAAGGAGGAGAGAGAGAGAGAGAGAGAGAGATATATATATATATATATATATATATATATATATATATATATATATATATAGAGAGAGAGAGAGAGAGAGAGAGAGAGAGGAGAGAGAGAGAGACAGACAGAGAGAGAGACAGACAGATATGATGATATATATATATATATATATATATATATAGAGAGAGAGAGAGAGAGAGAGAGAGAGAGAGAGAGAGAGAGACAGAGAGAGAGAGAGAGAGAGAGAGAGAGAGAGAGAGAGAGAGAGAGAGAGAGAGAGAGAGAGAGAGAGAGAGAGACTCATATAAAAACATATCAATCTGTTTAAAACTCATACCAACTTTCATGACATTTCTTTAGAAAAATTGTCTATGGAAATAAAAACGTTTTAAACAAAATACCATAAAACTGTACAGACAAAATAAAATGCCAGAACAGCCATGGTAGGCAGTGCACCTGAAATGTTGCTAAGTAACAATAGTCATGGATAATGCAGTAGTACACAGAAACTATATGTAGAAGTGTTCATGGCATTGCATCATCTTGACTGTTCCACGAATTGACTTCATAATTGTAGAGTTACCTATAGATGGAATTTGATGACAGAAAGTTTCATTTACACCGAGCTATGTTTTTATACGCGTTTTAACATCATTCAAATAGAGTTACATGCCGATTTAGTCCCATAGGAACCTGTGAGTGCGTGTGTGAGACCCCATTCGGGGACGAACATTTACGTTTTTTGTCCTATTCTATATAAATAAATGTAAAAATATGGCTTTTGCTCCACCCTACTTGAGGCTGTGTCCCCCCTCCACACTAGAGGCTGTGCCCCTCCACACTAGAGGCCGTGCCCCCTCCCCAGTAGAGGCTGTGCCCCCTCCCCACTAGAGGCTTTTGCCCCACACCACTAGAGGCTGTGCCCCCTCGCTACTAGACATTGTGGCCCCAACTCCACCTATCGTTCCTACGAGCCTGCGATAAAATCATTTGTTTCCGTTTGTAACCATTTCTAATTAAAACAAATGCCACGAAAGTCAAACTTGATTTGTAACAGTACATAATAAAGCTATACACAAAATTCCAGGTCAAGTTATCATGGCCTTCTAAAAACAAAAAAGTCCGGAAAACAAATTTTCATATCTCCTAAGTTCAAAAAATGGGTAAATCGCCATAAAAATTAAACTTGATCTGTAACAGTACATAATAAAGTTATACAAAATTCAGCTCAATATCTCAACGTATTCTAAAAATAACATCCGGAAAACTATATGTGGGACAGACAGACGGACATACAGACAGACAGACAGACGGACATACAGACAGACAGACAGAAGGATGAAAATGAAACCTATAATCCCGTCCGGTTGGACCGGTAGGAGACTAATAAGCAACAAACAAGACGTGTCCAGTGACGAGGTTTTTACTGGAGGTCAGTCTTTATAGACTTTTACCAACGTCAACCATAATTATTAGTTCACAGGATGTAATGCTACTCACGGGGAAATGTAGATGGGGTACTGTGACCTTGCACTGGGCTTTCTCCCCCAACATGTGATCGCCGTGTACATAGCCTGCCTTTATTAGCCAAGGCTATATACACGGCCGCCATGTATATAGCCACTTCTGTGTTAAGTAGCAAAGGAAGGAAGTGTTTTATTTAACGACGCACTCAACACATTTTATTTACGTTTATATGGCGTCGGACATATGGTTAAGGACCACACAGATATTGAGAGAGGAAACCCGCTGTCGCCATTTCATGGGCAACTCTTTTTCGATTAGTAGCAAGGGATCTTTTATATGCACTATCCCACAGACAGGATAGTACATACCACGGCCTTTGTTACACCAGTTGTGGTGCTCTGGCTGGAACGAGAAATAGCCCAATTGGTCCACCGACTGGGATCGATCCTAGAACGACCGCGCATCAAGCGAACGCTTTACCACTGGGCTACGTCCCTCCCCAAAGTAAGAAAGATGGCGACCCCCATTACGGCTGTATTAATGGAATTCGTCTTTGTTCGCAATATTTAGGTCGATGTTAGCCCGAATACTCTGACTGTAAGAGAGCTAGACGGACATTTGGACATAAACACGCTCTCATTACAGTCAGAGACCAACCTATGTATTTTTTTGGCAATTCCTGACTACCAAACGGTAGGCAACGAGTCCCGCTCTAATACCACAACAATCCTATGTTTGACGTCAAATACCTTTACATCAATCATTTTCGAGTTAAGTGATACCAAAAAATCCACATATTAATTACTAATACACATACTACAGAAAGAAACCTGACAGCACCCACATTCAGCTACATAGGTTGGTCTCTGACTGTAATGAGAGCGTGTTTATGTCCAAATGTCCGTCTAGCTCTCTTACAGTCAGAGTACTCGGGCTAGGTCGATGTGTGTCTGGTAGTCGAATGGATCTGAGCTCAAAAGATCTATACAAAATGCGGCATCAGGTAAGTATATACAAAGAAGGCTGTCGTCAGTACAAATCATAAAAAAAGAAGCGATCAAAACGATGATGCTCCAACCAACTGAACACGATGTCGTATCCACTGAACCACCGTGTCATTTGCCATGTTAAGCAATCACGATCTAATGAAACGTTCTATGTGACTATGTACTAACGATTTGCAGCACTGCGACTTGCGCTATGATCATGACCAAGTCGTAGAAACAAACTGTCATACAAGGGAAAATAACACCAAGAAACCCTTTTTCCACAGAGGTTACTTCTAATATGTTAACTAATATCTTAATTATGCCATCACCCCTACCCCAACAAAACCTACTGATGGATAAGAAACTCATTACTACATAACCTAAAACAGAAAACGCATTTGGTCTTATCTAACCGAGTGGTATAATTTTATTAAGTCCTAGGCGGTTTAGGCCGTAGGGTGTGGTTAAGTTTGTCTAGTCTCCTCAGCACTTCCCCTGCTTCGCCTCACTGAAACCCTTAATGCAATTGGCACCAAACTGATCTTCACAACACTCCTTCCTTGGCGCAAGGCTCAACCCTTTCTAACCGTAACCCTCCATGACCCATACATTAAATTATAAAACATGTTTACAGCTCTTTTTTTTGGCTGTTCTTTATCAAAATTTTGCATCAAGCTAGATTTTAAAAAGCCTGTCCATATCCCCTATTTTGGATGACGCTCCAAATTATAATTTGATCAGAACTGTTCCTTGAAATTAAAACACCCATCTGTTCCATGCCTAGCCACTGGCCATGCCAGAAACTGTATTAGTGTAGGATGGACGTGCCCGAACTTTAATTGGATACAGACACGTTAAAGGCATATTGTCACAGACGACTGACCTATTTAATGGTCTAACAAAGTATTACCTGAACAGAAATAATTTGATTTGTCCCTAAATGTACTTTATTACCCCAGCGGTCACTCATAACAGGGGAAATATTTTCCATATTTTCTCAGTGAGAAATATTCTGCATTGGTCTAACGAAGAATACTATTGGACAATTTGACGCTCACAAACCAATGACCTTGTCGGTACTAAATATGACGTCAACACGATTTGGCAAACACACAAAATGACGTCATGTAGTTTAAAGAGTTTGCGTTTACGGCTCTCTATGTTTGATGTTAAATTTATAACAAAATGTCATTTTAATGCAATTCCTTATAAATTTTTTAGCAGAATAAAGAACACTTTTGTTTTTTTTAAATTATTTATGAACGTGATTAAATTACAAAGTTATAGCAATTCTTAGAAAAGTGCGCAAAGTTGTTTACATCGTTTCTATACAGGTTGGCCTTTCGTGCATGTGCGTCGAAAAAATAGGCTTTTAGAGAAAAAGTAGGTGAGGTAATAAATAGAATAACAAACTTGGTACCAGTTATTATCAAATTTATGTCCCTCCTGAAATAATTTTCATTTGTCACTCGCTAAAGCTCGTGACAACTGAAAATTATTTCACTCGGGACATACATTTGATAATAACTGGTAACTCGTTTATTATCCTCTATTTATTCAACCATCTTCATAACCACCATACTCCATTTATTAATGATATTTTGTAAAAAGAATCGAATTATGGCAATGGTCCATAATTTAACAACTAAAATTGCCGGAAGGGTTGACATGGGTTTCACACCATAATGGTTCAGTTAAGGTGATGCAATAGCTAGATTTGGTTTCCAACAATTAATGTAATTTTTAGTTATTATCCATTTTTAGAGAAATAGGGTCCTTAAATCCGTGACAGTATGCCTTTAAACGTGTTACCGGATCCAGATTGGTGCTGGTCATGTCCTCTGCATTAGCAACAAGAGAAAGTGCATGTTTTATACACCATAATGTAGATAAAGATTATTATACGAGCTTGTGTGTCGTACTGATTTTACGGAACAAGTGTCAGGAGGGTAATACATGAATACTGACAACAGTTTCGTAAAATCAGTACGATTCACACGCGAATGTAATAATTTTTTTTATCCACATAATCTAAAATATTATTTTTATGAATAACAAGCTAGGACCATGCCAAAACGTTTGAAACAAATGACGTCATTTTTTAATAAGCGTTTACACCGAGGAAGCCACATTAAGTTATGACGTCGCTTCACAAAATTACGTCATTCGTGGTACACGTGAAATCATTATGACACACGTGGGTCATACTGATTATATTTCCCTGAATATCTTGAACTATGTGGATAATAAATGTACTTACTTGTAACAGCTCTGAAGTATTGAGTTAGGATTATCATGGTGATAACTGGGATGTTCGCACCCACCCTCCGACACATCGGTTGCCATGGTATCCATTGTAACAATTTCTCTGGTATATTTGATTGACAGAATAAATTTATAATTTTTGTCCGAATCCTGTTTACAAATTTGTTAAAATTTAAGGTAAGTCCAAATTGTAAAACCTACGACACATTAAATCGTCACAGAAATCATTTGAACTCTGCCTTGTGCTGAGATACGATTTTGATTACGATAACTGTTTTGTAGTTCAGAATCAAAATAATACCTATTCGTAGTTTTGAACTAATATTTAGATAAAACACGTTTTTCTTATAATAAACGATGGCAATATATCATTCTGTTAAATTAATGATTTAAAATAAATCTATGTACATAGTTTCCAGTAAAAGTGTAAAAACAACGGCGACAAGATGGCGATTTGGAGAGCACCGTTTGCGTTGACTGAAGAGTTCTATATCCTGTATGTTCTGTTACAGTGAGATTTCCCCGACAAGTTGCACGAACCTGGCTTCACATAGCTACGTTGTTGGGACAATATCCAAGGAGTGTGCATGCAGCCGATTATTGATCTTTCTGAAACAACTCTGTAACGTTGTCCTAGTGAATCAACAGTTTTCAATATCTTGCACCATCTTTCCGACTAGGCGTATATTCAATCAACCGATTGTCGCTGACGTTCGCTAAACTGATTTTTACGCTACACAGTAAACTGAATTACCACTTCGAAAACCAACGAAATAGTTCGCAAACGTCAGCGAAAGTTTGCTGCCTGAACGTGTGGCTGGTTTCTGCACGTGTAAACAGTAAAGGTGTTATCCAATGTTTTGAATATCCTAAATCAATGAATACATCTAGAGCAACTAAAATAACCTTGTATTAACAGCCAGTTAGTCCAAGAAACCATAAAACAGTGATTGTCTGTCGTACATTTGTGTTTTCAAACACTATACTTTGAAATATCCGTAGTTAAATTAATATGAATTCCACACCAGTATACGAAAACATCTTATAGCTGATATGCTACACACGATAAATAAGTCACATAATCCCCACATTCGATGACTGATCTCTTTGACTCATCACAAAATAATCACCAGAAGTTTGCTCTTAATCAACTGGGAAAATCTGCATTCATAATCAACTGTGAAATCTTAATTTAAATCACTATTATCTGGTTCAAAGTAAAACTGACTTCAGACACAAAAGAATGTCGAGATTATTAAGCAGATAGTAAATCATTGTGACGCCTGTTTAAACACGTGGAACATTGTTTACACGGAAGGACTAAATGCACGGGCGCATTGTCTGTCACCTGGGAAGTCGCAGAGACTCCTGGGCACACCGACACGAAAGCAAACACTGTCACCAACAGTCACTTTCAAAGTTGGCCCAAGTGATTAATATCCAAGGATTTCGCAAATCGATGTCGTCCTTGCTCCACGCTTGTTAAATACAAAAACACGCCAACACTAGATCAGAAACTCTTTGTTAAATACATAGAACCTTTTCCTTGTCGTTGTTATACAAATACGTCAACACTAGATCAGAAACTCCTTGTTAAATATATAGAACATTTTCCTTGTCGTTATTACAAAAACACGTCAACACTAGATCAGAAACTCCTTGTTAAATAAATAGAACATTTTCCTTGTCGTTATTATACAAATACGTCAACACTAGATCAGAAACTCGAGGTTTATTCTCCATCCTAGTATATGTTATAGTTACTATAAATTAAGACATATGTTGCAGTTACCAGTTTACATATGTTGCAGTTACCAGTTTACAATGTTGCAGTTACCAGTTCACCAATGGTTGTAGTTACCAATTCACCAATGGTTGTAGTTACTAGTCCACCAATGGTTGTAGTTACTAGTCCACCAATGGCTGTAGTTACTAATTCACCAATGTTGTAGTTACATATAGACTAAGCTAATAATTACTTGTTCACCAAAGTTATAATTACTAATTCACTAATCTTATTTTGTAGTTACTAGATATTTGAAGTTGTAGTCACTACAATATTAAATCTGTATTATACAATGTTTGTTGAACCAAGTAACCCAAATACTAACTAGTGCTAAAGTCATCCATTCTTTATGTAACATGCATCAGTATAAGAATGGATGTATTGTTATAGCGCGTTTCGTCTTGTTCTGCCTTTGTGTTGGACACCCCAGGTAAACACCCTCCTAGGAAACGGGACCAAGGAAACAGCTTGTTACAGACCACGGCTGTGTACGTCACTGCACCACGACAGGTGTAATCAAACACCTGTCACGTGAACCGGTGATCAAGGCGGGAGAAATTGATTTCTTTTATTGACTTTTATATACAGAGACCGATATTAAACTCTGTAAACCAGTCTTTTATTTGTGTATAAATGAGGTTTTTCTCTCTTACAATTTCATGAAAGAAAAATGATCTTACTTCGACATGGTTGAATAAATGGACAGTAGATTACAATATCAACGTTAACACCCAACCAAACACGAGTCGTCTAAACATTAACAGCAGTATTAATACTGTACAAATCGAGAATTACACTGTCGTCATTTATTCACTGGTTCTATTAGCCTTAAAGTATGTGGGTTATATACATGGAAATCTGTAGTCAGTTCAGTCCATGTTTACAAATGTAAAATTAATTAACTCCTTTCTGGCCTCACAATTGTCTCATGTCGTTGCTGGGACTCGAACCTGTGGCACCGAATCGCCAGCAACTTGCAGACTTGCCACGATACGTCTCAGCTATAGAGTCATCCTTAAAAAAAGAATGCTCTTTAACTCAACCATATGCAACTCTACAAGTTACGCATATTTGTGCGTGTGTGCGTGTGTGCGTGTGCATCCATGCAGGGCGGGATGTATCCCAGTAGTAAGGCGCTCGTTTAATGCGCGGTCGGTCTAGGATCGATCCCCATCTATGGACCCATTGCACTTTTTCTGGTTCCAGCCAGTGTACCACATATGGTATACCAAGGGCCGTGGTATGTACTATCTTGTCTGTAGGATGGGGCATATAAAAGATCCCTTGCTACTAATGAAAAATTGTAGCGGGGTTTTTCTCTAAGTTTATATGTCAGAATTACCAAATGTCTGACATACAACACATCAGGACAAATGTGTACACAAACAGAGTGATGATTTAATGTCTGTTGGGCATCCCTTTATTAGGTCGCTCTTAAATGAACTTTAATGCCTGAAAAAGCCATAAATATTACGTTTTAAAGACGTTTGAAAACAAAATATTTGTTTTATAAACTATTACAACTGAGAAAATGTGTGCAAAGCAATTAATAAATATATGGTCTTCCATAAAAGGTGTTCTGAAATATTTTCGTACCGTAATATTGCTGAAATAAAGACCACCAATCTAATATTACAACAATTATATTACAATATGCATTCTATTGAGTCTAACAAAGTCAATTTTGTAAACTAATGCTACAAAAAATGACAGTAATTTGCCATAAACAGATGATATACCCAGACAGTGTATTATTTAAACGAAAACGTCCCTAGTGTAATTAGTTCCGCTAAATTGCATAGATTTTGAAGTCCCTTGAGGTTAAAGAGATTTGAAAAGTTCCTGACTTTGGGTGTGAGCAAGATGGGGGAGGTCATTTGCCCCCTCCATATAAAATCCGGAAAAAATTACAGAAACTTAAACAAAATTCTCTTTTTAACCGTTTAAGGAGTTTTAGACTATTAACTACTCATTTGCCCCCCCCCCCCCCCCCCCCGGCCCCGTATCTGGTGGTGTCGTTAAACAAAACAATGTTTAACTTTAGCATGCGTGCATGTATATTAGTATGTATTTGCGAGTATGCGTCTGTATGTGTCCTAATCTATTAAACACAAAACAAATTTACACTAGGCGAATCTTGTACAATAATGTGAAGCAATAAGGACATTAATTATGACCTAACAGACTAATTTATATCCCAGTGACTCTAACTTTCAAATATTTCTCAATGTCTCCATGTCACATTACCATCTTTCTACACACACTTCAGGTTAATATTCTGCTGATAATTTCGTCATTACAGAACAGCTAGACCGGCCTCGGTGGCGTCGTGGTTAGGCCATCGGTCTACAGGCTGGTAGGTACTGAGTTCGGATCCCAGTCGAGGCATGGGATTTTTAATCCAGATACCGACTCCAAACCTTGAGTGAGTGCTCCACAAGGCTCAATGGGTAGGTGTAAACCACTTGCACCGACCAGTGATCCATAATTGGGTTAACAAAGACCATGGTTTGTGCTATCCCGTCTGTGGGAAGCGCAAATAAAAGATCCCTTGCTGCCTGTCGTAAAAGAGAAGCCTATGTGTCAGAATGACCATATGTTTGACGTCCAACAGCCGATGATAAGATAAAAAAAAATCAATGTAATCAATGTGCTCCAATGGCGTCGTTAAATACAACAAACTTTACTTTTACAGAACAACTAAGCCATGCCATTAATTTTGTGTATCAGTATATTACATTATGCAAACACTTCACCCACTCCGAGCAGCCAATCACAAAGCGGTAAGGTAATATAGTGCAGTCAACAACCTGCTTGAAAGTAGAGTATACAAATATAACCTGGAGTCCGTAGAGTTTACGACACTTATACACCGCGCTATAGAGCAATATTATTTATTAATCCCCTCAGTAAGAACACTCAGCGATAGTGTTTAACAGGCTTGTCAAACCATCGTAGGTTTTCCAGTAAGAGGTTTTGTCAGACTGACTGTAGCCATGTCTAGTCTTGAAATAGTCGTACAGTCATCCATAAGACATATAAATCCTTCATTATTAATTTCATTTCAACTTATGTTCATGCTTACATCCAATTAAGGTTCAAGCACGCTGTGCTAGGTACACACACACACACACACACATACACACACACACACACACACACACACACACACACACACACACACACACACATGCGTGCGCTTATACACCGCGCTATAGAGCAATATTATTTATTAATCCCCTCAGTAAGAACACTCAGCGATAGTGTTTAACAGGCTTGTCAAACCATCGTAGGTTTTCCAGTAAGAGGTTTTGTCAGACTGACTGTAGACATGTCTAGTCTTGAAATAGTCGTACAGTCATCCATAAGACATATAAATCCTTCATTATTAATTTCATTTCAACTTATGTTCATTCTTACATCCAATTAAGGTTCAAGCACGCTGTGCTAGGTACACACACACACACACACACACACACACACACACACACACACACACACACACACACACACACACACACACATGCGTGCGAGAACACACACATACACACACCTCAGCTATCTGGGATGTCTGTCCAGGACAAAGGGTTAGTGGTTAGTTGTTAACTAATGGTTAGTGAGAGAGAAGAGGGTGTAGTAGTCTTAAGTCGTTATAACTCGCTCTGGACGTGAGCCGGTACCGGGCTGCGAACCCTGTACCTACTAGCTTTATGTCCGATGGCTTAACCACGACACCTGTCGCCTTCATCGTAATCCAGGCAGTCTATCATACAGGTACGGAACTTGTATCAATACAATTTCTGTTTGATCTTGAAGGTTCCTTCGCCTGTTATAGTATGGTTCGATAGTTTCTTATAGGTAGTACTAAACAAAATAACACCCGGCAAGGTCAAAGTTCGAGGTGCACCCAACTTTTGATAGAGCAGTTAATAACACAAGTCCTGCCATTGGTGATAAACGTCAGAGTGTTTGTTGTGATAGAATGTTATTTTATCTGGCCAGTAAATTCCTGTAATTTAATTTGAACTAGTGTCAGTGTACCGGGGTCATACTAAAAATAGCATGGCAATTTTTGTGCGGAACTAGGGTGGTCATATATCCAAACTATTTAACTTTATTTGTTAAAACAACTGCTCGCCACCCCCTCCAAACCCTCCCTTGTGACTGTTGTTGAACAGCCATGGTTCTTGTATTCATAACTGTGATAAGCGCCTAGCCATCTCGAGATTAATAAAAAGAAAGGTGTGTTTACGTGTATTGCCATTTTCGAGGGACACTCGAACATTTCATTCAGAGATCTTTTTTTCTTTCTTTTTTGAAGTTATATAAATACTTCAATTATACATGTATTTATTTGTCTCTATTTAAATATTGTGCCAGTATATTTCACTATAGCCGTATCTAGTTTTATTTGCCGTTTTTGTTCATAGAAATGTCGAGCGAATGCAAAAATTCAATACAAACTGGGTCATCACAGAATGATAATCTGATCGTGGGCGCGCGCGCGTGCGAGAGAGAGAGAGAGAGAGAGAGAGAGAGAGAGAGAGAGAGAGAGAGAGAGAGAGAGAGAGAGAGAGAGAGAGAGGGGGGGAGACAGAGAGAGACAGACAGAGACAGAGAGACAGAGATGGCTGAGAGAGAGAGAGAGAGAGAGAGAGAGAGAGAGAGAGAGAGAGAGAGAGAGAGAGAGAGAGAGAGAGAGAGAGCGCGAGCGAGCTATTTCTTGGTCCAGCCGGTGCACCACGACTGGTACATCAAAGACCGTAGTATGTGCTATCATGTCTATAGGATGGTGCATATAAAGATCCCTTGCTGCTAATCGAAAAGAGTAGCCAATGAAGTGGCGACAGCGGGTTTCCTCCCTCAATATCTGTGTGGTGCTTAACCATATCCGACGCCATATAGCCGTAAGTAAAATGTGTTGAGTACGTCGTTAAATAAAATATTTCCTTCCTTCTATTTAAAGATAAGAGTAATATAGACACACCAAGTAGGTATGGGTTGATTTACTATGTACTTTAGGATGTACAATGTTGAGTATTTGATCTATATAACCAGCTGAAGTACACACGGGCAGGTAATATATAACACCACTACTGACTGAACAATTCGGCAACAAGGGTCAACTGTGCGGATAAAATCAGTATCAAGTACTTTGGTAACATATAATGCTGATAAAAATAGTGTCAAGTACTGTGTTTACATACAATTTATAAGAACTTAAATAAGAACTAGAATCGGTTATTAAATTTAAAATTTCAAGATATAAAGTGGGGTTTTTTGTAACCGATTTAGAACAATTTATCTCTATATGCTGTGTGATGCATTACAAACGACCTGTGTTATTTCGACAAGTAAACAATAAGAAAGGCAGATATTTTTTTATATATTATATAGAAATAGAGAGAGCATAATAAAAATGCCGCTGTGTAGCCTAACAATAATGCAAATTCGGTCACTTAACATACACACACCCTCCCAAATAAAAGCATGCCACCACCTCATTATTAACAACAGTTTTTAGACATTAAACACATGGGTGGTGACCTGTAGGAACCATGGGACAGGGATGTGATCCCCCTCCCACTTGAGGACCACAAATTTACAAAGATTAAACAATTGGGAAAGAAAACCCCAAACAAATTCATTGTACAAAATATTGATGTTTTGTTCCCCATCTGTTACGTATTCGTGTATTTGCGATTCAAAGATGGAAAGTTCGCTTGTACCCCACCCCCTCTAGATAGCTTGTGTCCTCCACTTCAAATATCATTCTTACTGCCCTGGGGTTTTAGGTCGATAGTGATCTGTCTTTTTAGATGGACCGTTGCGTAGTTATTAACAGGTTCTCTACAAGTCTAAAATATTGGACTCTAGTACTAATGAGACTAAGGAATAAAGTAAAATGGCATTATGCATCTTAATTCTATCGCTGAACATGGATGCCAAATCATGCCATTGTACTGCGTTCCACACATTCAACTTTTGTTTTCCCTCCATGTCTCATAGCTCTATAATGTAACCGGCGGTAAACATAAGGCAAAATGACGTTAAAACTATAATTAAACGAGAGTCCTCTTCCATGCACATGTAGTAGAGTCCTGTGAACAGACTCAAGTCTTGCTGGACTCGGCCAGTGCCCGAGTACTCACGGAGACCCTAGTTATTAATGTGGTAAAATATAACAGCAGCCCTGTTACCTGTTGATAACAGTACACACTAACAAATATGCTTCAGTTAGGTAATATTTTAGGTGACTTTATTAATATTGTAATACAACACATGTATAGTTGATTGTTATCATCCACTAATCGAGCCACTGTGATTATTTGGACGACAGCGCCAAACCATATCATACTAAAAATAACAAGTGTTTCCTGTATTGAAAAAGAAAATCTGGTCGTTAAAACGACACACAATACAGCAATGTAATCAAGCGTCTATAGAATACACTGTTTGGCAAATAAATGACGCATTAAATATCAAACTAACACTGCTGGCTAAGCAACGCGAAAATATTCTTTAGAAATGGCGCATCCGGAAGTTCCGGTTCACATGCTAAGTGGAATTGATTCGACTGCGTATTAGGATCTGGAAATGAAAATAGAACACGACTATGATGACAGCATGTGTGTGTCTGACATTACGGGTTATTTATGTAAACCCACACTTAGGCACGGCGGAGCGAGTGGAGGGGCGGCTGAATAATTCTGAATAAAAAAAACTTGTAGAATGCAGTAAATTGCATTTCAGGACATCTAGTTTTCACAGTTTTGACGGAGGAACATACCCCCGAAACCTTAGAAACTTTACTTTAAGCCCTCGACCTGAGTCAGCCCCCACCCCCGCAATGTCTACTTGCTTCCGCCGCGCCTGACACTTATTTTGTAGTCGGCAGTACCTGCAGGTTTCACGCACAGACGAACTTCTTCCATTGTTCCATTAATCTGGCCATTTAAAATAATAAAAATAATAATGAAAGAAAGGAAGGAAATGTTTTATTTAACGACGCACTCAACACATTTTATTTACGGTTATATGGCGTCGGGCATAAGATTGAGGACCACACAGATATTGAGGGAGGAAACCCACTGTCGCCACTTCATGGGCTACTCTTTTCGATTAGCAGCAAGAGATATTTTATATGCACCATCCCATAGACAGGATAGCACATACCACGGTCTTTGATGTACCAGTCGTGGTGCACTGGATGGAGCGAGAAATAGCCCAATAGGCCCACTGACGGGGATCGATCCAAACCGACCGCGCATCAAGCGAACGCTTTACCACTGGGCTAGTCTCGTCCCAATAATGAAAGATAGCAATCTGTAGTGTACGCTCCATGAAAAAAAAGAGGAATTTTGTTTTGTTTAACGACACCACTAGAGCACGTTGATTTATTAATCATCGGCTATTGGCTATCAAACATATGGTCATTTTTGACAGTCATAGAATGGAAACCCACTACATTTTTCCATTAGTAGCATGAAATCTTTTATATGCACCATTCCACAGACCGGATAGTACATACCACGACCTTTGATATATCAGTCGTGATGCACTGGCTGAAACGATCCCAAACAGACGGTCTGGGCTACGCGTGCCACTATGATGCCACATAACTTTTAGAATGGATGGCATGTTGTTCTAAAACATGCCATCAAATTCAAAAGTGTTTTTCTCAAAAGTATTTTTGATAGTTTGCCGCATGACTACTAACGATATTGGGGGCAGAGCGTAGCTCAGTGGTAAATATCTCGCCTGACGCGCTGTCGGTCTAGGATCGATTCCCGTCAGTGAGCCCATTGGGCTATTTCTCGTGCACTACGACTGGTATATCAAAGGCTGCGGTATGTGCTATTCTGTCTGTAAGATGAAAGTTTAAAATGTGCTTTGTTTAACGACACCACTGGAGCACATTGATTAATAAACCATCGGCTAATGGATGTCAAACTTTTGGTAATTCTGATTAGTAGTCATCAGAGGAAACCTGTTACATTTTTCCTAATGCAACAAGAGTTCTTTTATTTGCACTTTCCCACAGACAGGAAAACACATACCACGGCCTTTGTCCAGTTGTGGTGCCCAGTCAGCTTAATGGATCCACTGAGGTGGTTCGACCCTGCGACGCAAGCACCTTATACGAGCACTCAATCGACTGAGCTAAATCCCGCCCCTGTGAGGTGGTGCATATAAAAGATCCCTTGCTACTATTAGAAAAATGTAACGGGTTTCCTCTCTAAGACTATATGTCAAAATTGCCAAATGTTTGATATCCAATAACCGATAATGAATAAATCAATGTGCTCTAGTGGTGTGGTTAAACTTTATCTAGTTGTTTTGTGAACAACCTCTACCCTTCCAAGCCCAGAATTCTTATAGCTATAGAGGTCTGGCCAAAATTTAAACCCCCCCCCCCCCCCCCACGAACGCTTTTGGCCCCTACCTAAGGCAGTAACTGAGCCCAAATGGCCCTCAAGGTCTTCTCTATCTAATAGTAGTGGTAACTAATGCACACTATTTTGAATGTAACTAGTGAAACAAACAGGATGTTGGATACTGCGTAAACCTGTTGATCCAACATCGCTGATTTGTATACATTAGCTTGATAATAGAAACATATTATCCATTGCTATATTGACACAGTATAATCGGGAATGATAGCACACGATATCCCGGACAATGACACACCTTTCCTACATTTGTCAGGTATACATATGCGTATAGGTACTTTGTTTTCTTGCGATGGTGTATGGTAATACAGTGTAGAACTTAACTCTTTGCTTGAACTAGTGATATTTCTCATCTATTCAGTACATATACATATACATGTATATATATATATATATATATATATATATATATATATATATATATAACAAAATAAATGGGGGGAAAAGAGACCAAACAATAGTTGTTAATAACTTAGATTGTGCCATTTTGTGTGGGTGTCCAAATACAAAATAGAAGCTTGGATAACCAATAAAGATTCGAAACCAATTCTAAAAGTGTTATCCAACAAACCCCAATAGGTCATAAGATGAAAATAACAAAGTGCTCTTCATAAAGCTTATAAAGCGGTTAAAGTCCAGATCTGAATGACGTTTAAAGTGCTGCATGCAGTTTGTATGGTGTTATCGCAACAACAAAGTTAAAACTTGGTGTTTAACAATACGACTAGATTAGAGCGCATTGATTAATTAATCATCGGCTAACGGATGTCAAACATTTGACCATTCTAGCATTAGAGAAAATCCCGTTACATTTTTTTATTAACAAGGGATCTTTTATATGCACTTTTCCATAGACAGGACAACACATACTACGGACTTAACATTACCAGTCATCGGGCACTGGTTGGAAAAGGAAAACCCAATCAGAGAATGAGCCCACCAAAGGCATGCCATTTTAAGTATTCACATTTTCTAAACCCACACTTAAAAACATTTATAAGCTTAAGGCCTGACCTGAAGTAAATTACGGCCAAACCAAGTGTTTACAATGAACTAAATTCACAAGTATGGTACATGCGAACACCCATCCAAGGCCTGGAATAACTGCAAGGTGGAAGGAAGGAAATGTTTTATTTAACGACGCACCCAACACATTTTATTTAAGGTTATATGGCGTCAGACATATGGTTAAGGACCACACAGATATTGAGAGAGGAAATCCGCTGTCGCCACTTCATGGGCTACTCTTTTCGATTAGCAGCTAGGGATCTTTTATATGCACTATCCCACAGGCAGGATAGTACATATCACGGCCTTTGTTACACCAATTGTGGAGCACTGGCTTGCAAGGTGGATATCAGTTTTTAATAACCGGCTGGTGCAACGTGATTCTTCAGATAGCCTTAACATAACAAGTTTCTCAACTGTAATCCTTCGTCATAAAGCGGCACACACGAATCAATATATATGAATGAATGAATAAATGAATAAATATTTAACTATACTCAAGCATGAAAACCAATGGATTTTAAATAAAGGTAAGGGACGATCAACATAACATACCAAAAATAAAATAGTCAGGAAGATTGTGGTCAGACCACAGAAACAGAACATGGAGCTACGTTCAACACAAACCAATACTGCACCGAACTGTCAGCACTAAATGAAAAACACAGTAATACAGATGTGAAAACATTATCAGAGATGCTTACAGAACTAATGGTAAAACACACGTGATAGGGGAGAATGTGTCCTGTATTGAATATTCTGGAGAAAAACCATTCATACAAAGCTGTGACACCATCATCAAAAAGACTGCAGGCACGTACATCCTTTAACAAATGATTTATTGACGCTTGTGATGCCATAACATGATACATGTATATTATTGGCAGTTTATTGCACCTGTCCCATATCCAATAAAATGACCTTAACCACAGTCTAGAGCTGTAGCATTCTATAATTCTATTCCTTTGCTGCCACAATCCTATCCAAGTGGAATCAACATTTAAAAAATATATTATTATTAATGTGTTTTTTTATATTGTGACTTTTAAATATGAAATTACATTGCACGAAGTATCATTCACAATGGAGTAATGAATAAACTTTAATGCATGTTAAAGGACACTCATACACAAAATATTTATTATCTACTGGGTGTGAACATTTACAATGAAATTTGCTCTCTAATCGCTGGGTTAAAAACCGCTTACCGTATTATTAATGTAAACTATTTTCAGCTATTACGGCTTTTGTACCATTAACTTACGCAGTACTTGCAATATTTTGTTCACACTGTCAATTGTCGTAAATTCAACATGTTTCTGGTCTTCACGGTTAAGTGTTTGTAGGAATGAAAGAATGAATGAATGAATGAATGAATGAATGAATGCATGTTTAACGACACCCAAGCACAAAAATACACATCGGCTATTGGATGTCACAAATGTTAAGTATATGAAAATATTTAGAGTGTTTGTAGGAGCTCAGAACTTTATACAGAAATGACAAAAGTACCTGCCATGGAAGCTAGGATCAGCGACTTTAAGATTTAAAAATAAATATGTGCGGCATAAGTTTATAAATGGTACGATATATAATGAGATATATGTATGTACTTACTTCATTTATGTATCAACGTGTTTTGATTTAGTTTCACTTTGCTCATATGTATGTCACTATACTAAACAACTCATATATATCCCTCTGCAAAAACAGTGTTTGTCTTTGAAGGACTAGAACAAACAAAGTTTAATAATAATAATAATAATAATAATATATATATATATATATATATATATATATATATATATATATATATATATATATATATATATATATAAGACGGTGTAATTAAATCTACATCTGATGAGTGAGAGCAATTCAACTCTCTCACGAAACAAGCCTGTCATGTAGAGATAAACATACACTTTTTAACGATACAATATATATATATAGATATACATACATATATATATATATATATATATATATATATATATATATATATATATATATATATATATATATTATATAAAGAAAAAGTCAGAAGCCTCCTTTAAAAGTCATATATCCCTCTTTAATGCAAATTTTCGTCTGTTCAGGCTTCATCAGGGAAATTTTAAGCTAAAAGAAGTCAAACCATCCTGCATGAAAACTTTAGAGGAGAGGTGCCAGCAACACAGAAGGATTTTCTATTCTATGCATACATGATGCACTAGAAAACGTTTAAAAAAAACTCGTACTCACCTTGTACTAAATCTGTTCACACACGATCTGTCCATGATGCCCGACCCTCGTCTATTATCCAGACTGTTGCCAATGTCCAGCGACATGTTGACAGGCTAGAGACCCTCAAACCGAGATCGGAATTCACTTACTCGGCCAACACAAACA
This sequence comes from Gigantopelta aegis, assembly GCF_016097555.1. Lineage (NCBI taxonomy): Eukaryota > Metazoa > Mollusca > Gastropoda > Neomphalida > Peltospiridae > Gigantopelta > Gigantopelta aegis. The sequence continues at coordinate 14,349,547 of NC_054712.1, read as the reverse complement.
CCCGCCGTGTGTCAGCACGCCGGTAGAGACATTGAACCGATCGGGGGATCGTTTATACGCTTTCTCTTTCATATGACATATGGGTATTGTGGGTCTAACACGGGTATTGAAGGGATATAACTCGAGTATTGTACGTTTTGACAGGCTTCAAAAGCGCCGTTCAAAAGAAGCGACTCTGCACTTGACTACATATTATCGGCAGCCAGAGGTCAAATAAATACAAACGATATATAAGCTTTTGAATGGGCCCCCACGCATAGGACGCGTATCTTGGGCAGTGCAAACAAGTTCCGTCAGTTGTGTTTCTGATAAAATCTTTGTAAAAGGAAAGAAGGAAATGGTTTATTTAACGACGAACTCAACACATTTTATTTACGATTATGTATGAAAATGTTTTATTTAACGACGCACTCAACACATTTTATTTACAGTTATATGGCGTCGGACATATGGCAATGCACTACACAGATATTGAGAGAGGAAACCCGCTGTCACCACTTCATGGGCTACTCTTTTCGATTAGCAGCAAAGGATCTGTTATATGCACCATCCCACAAACAGGGTAATACATACCACGGCCTTTGGTACGCCAGTCGTGGTGCACTGGCTAGAACGAGATATAGCCCAATGGGCCCACTGATGGAGATCGATCCCAGACCGACCACGCATCGAGCGAGCGCTTTACCACTGGGCTACGTCCCGCCCCCAAAAAGGAAAGAGAAAGAATGTCTGTTTAACACCACGTGAGCACCTTGTTTACACAGCAGGTAGTGGCTATCAGTGATGTAGTTATTGTGACATAGGCCTATATGGAGACGAAGAAAGAGAAAGAATGTCTGTTTCACACCACGTGAGCACCTTGTTTACACAGCAGGTAGTGGCTATCAGTGATGTAGTTATTGTGACATAGGCCTATATGGAGACGAAGAAAGAGAAAGAATGTCTGTTTAACACCACGTGAGCACCTTGTTTACACAGCAGGTAGTGGCTATCAGTGATGTAGTTATTGTGACATAGGCCTATATGGAGACGAAGAACGAGAAAGAATGTCTGTTTAACACCACGTGAGCACCTTGTTTACACAGCAGGTAGTGGCTATCAGTGATGTAGTTATTGTGACATAGGCCTATATGGAGACGAAGAAAGAGAAAGAATGTCTGTTTAACACCACGTGAGCACCTTGTTTACACAGCAGGTAGTGGTTATCAGTGATGTAGTTATTGTGACATAGGCCTATATGGAGACGAAGAAAGAGAAAAAATGTCTGTTTAACACCACGTGAGCACCTTGTTTACACAGCAGGTAGTGGCTATCAATGATGTAGTTATTGTGACATAGGCCTATATGGAGACGAAGAAAGAGAAAGAATGTCTGTTTAACACCACGTGAGCACCTTGTTTACACAGCAGGTAGTGGCTATCAGTGATGTAGTTATTGTGACATAGGCCTATATGGAGACGAAGAAAGAGAAAGAATGTCTGTTTAACACCACGTGAGCACCTTGTTTACACAGCAGGTAGTGGCTATCAGTGATGTAGTTATTGTGACATAGGCCTATATGGAGACGAAGAAAGAGAAAGAATGTCTGTTTAACACCACGCGAGCACCTTGTTTACACAGCAGGTAGTGGCTATCAGTGATGTAGTTATTGTGACATAGGCCTATATGGAGACGAAGAAAGAGAAAGAATGTCTGTTTAACACCACGTGAGCACCTTGTTTACACAGCAGGTAGTGGCTATCAATGATGTAGTTATTGTGACATAGGCCTATATGGAGACGAAGAAAGAGAAAGAATGTCTGTTTAACACCACGTGAGCACCTTGTTTACACAGCAGGTAGTGGCTATCAATGATGTAGTTATTGTGACATAGGCCTATATGGAGACGAAGAAAGAGAAAGAATGTCTGTTTAACACCACGTGAGCACCTTGTTTACACAGCAGGTAGTGGCTATCAATGATGTAGTTATTGTGACATAGGCCTATATGGAGACGAAGAAAGAGAAAGAATGTCTGTTTAACACCACGTGAGCACCTTGTTTACACAGCAGGTAGTGGCTATCAATGATGTAGTTATTGTGACATAGGCCTATATGGAGACGAAGAAAGAGAAAGAATGTCTGTTTAACACCACGTGAGCACCTTGTTTACACAGCAGGTAGTGGCTATCAGTGATGTAGTTATTGTGACATAGGCCTATATGGAGACGAAGAAAGAGAAAGAATGTCTGTTTAACACCACGTGAGCACCTTGTTTACACAGCAGGTAGTGGCTATCAGTGATGTAGTTATTGTGACATAGGCCTATATGGAGACGAAGAAAGAGAAAGAATGTCTGTTTAACACCACGTGAGCACCTTGTTTACACAGCAGGTAGTGGCTATCAGTGATGTAGTTATTGTGACATAGGCCTATATGGAGACGAAGAAAGAGAAAGAATGTCTGTTTAACACCACGTGAGCACCTTGTTTACACAGCAGGTAGTGGCTATCAATGATGTAGTTATTGTGACATAGGCCTATATGGAGACGAAGAAAGAGAAAGAATGTCTGTTTAACACCACGTGAGCACCTTGTTTACACAGCAGGTAGTGGCTATCAATGATGTAGTTATTGTGACATAGGCCTATATGGAGACGAAGAAAGAGAAAGAATGTCTGTTTAACACCACGTGAGCACCTTGTTTACACAGCAGGTAGTGGCTATCAATGATGTAGTTATTGTGACATAGGCCTATATGGAGACGAAGAAAGAGAAAGAATGTCTGTTTAACACCACGTGAGCACCTTGTTTACACAGCAGGTAGTGGCTATCAATGATGTAGTTATTGTGACATAGGCCTATATGGAGACGAAGAAAGAGAAAGAATGTCTGTTTAACACCACGTGAGCACCTTGTTTACACAGCAGGTAGTGGCTATCAATGATGTAGTTATTGTGACATAGGCCTATATGGAGACGAAGAAAGAGAAAGAATGTCTGTTTAACACCACGTGAGCACCTTGTTTACACAGCAGGTAGTGGCTATCAGTGATGTAGTTATTGTGACATAGGCCTATATGGAGACGAAAAAAGAAAAGAATGTCTGTTTAACACCACGTGAGCACCTTGTTTACACAGCAGGTAGTGGCTATCAATGATGTAGTTATTGTGACATAGGCCTATATGGAGACGAAGAAAGAGAAAGAATGTCTGTTTAACACCACGTGAGCACCTTGTTTACACAGCAGGTAGTGGCTATCAATGATGTAGTTATTGTGACATAGGCCTATATGGAGACGAAGAAAGAGAAAGAATGTCTGTTTAACACCACGTGAGCACCTTGTTTACACAGCAGGTAGTGGCTATCAATGATGTAGTTATTGTGACATAGGCCTATATGGAGACGAAGAAAGAGAAAGAATGTCTGTTTAACACCACGTGAGCACCTTGTTTACACAGCAGGTAGTGGATATCAGTGATGTAGTTATTGTGACATAGGCCTATATGGAGACGAAGAAAGAGAAAGAATGTCTGTTTAACACCACGTGAGCACCTTGTTTACACAGCAGGTAGTGGCTATCAATGATGTAGTTATTGTGACATAGGCCTATATGGAGACGAAGAAAGAGAAAGAATGTCTGTTTAACACCACGTGAGCACCTTGTTTACACAGCAGGTAGTGGCTATCAATGATGTAGTTATTGTGACATAGGCCTATATGGAGACGAAGAAAGAGAAAGAATGTCTGTTTAACACCACGTGAGCACCTTGTTTACACAGCAGGTAGTGGCTATCAGTGATGTAGTTATTGTGACATAGGCCTATATGGAGACGAAGAAAGAGAAAGAATGTCTGTTTAACACCACGTGAGCACCTTGTTTACACAGCAGGTAGTGGCTATCAATGATGTAGTTATTGTGACATAGGCCTATATGGAGACGAAGAAAGAGAAAGAATGTCTGTTTAACACCACGTGAGCACCTTGTTTACACAGCAGGTAGTGGCTATCAATGATGTAGTTATTGTGACATAGGCCTATATGGAGACGAAGAAAGAGAAAGAATGTCTGTTTAACACCACGTGAGCACCTTGTTTACACAGCAGGTAGTGGCTATCAGTGATGTAGTTATTGTGACATAGGCCTATATGGAGACGAAGAAAGAGAAAGAATGTCTGTTTAACACCACGTGAGCACCTTGTTTACACAGCAGGTAGTGGCTATCAATGATGTAGTTATTGTGACATAGGCCTATATGGAGACGAAGAAAGAGAAAGAATGTCTGTTTAACACCACGTGAGCACCTTGTTTACACAGCAGGTAGTGGCTATCAATGATGTAGTTATTGTGACATAGGCCTATATGGAGACGAAGAAAGAGAAAGAATGTCTGTTTAACACCACGTGAGCACCTTGTTTACACAGCAGGTAGTGGCTATCAATGATGTAGTTATTGTGACATAGGCCTATATGGAGACGAAGAAAGAGAAAGAATGTCTGTTTAACACCACGTGAGCACCTTGTTTACACAGCAGGTAGTGGCTATCAATGATGTAGTTATTGTGACATAGGCCTATATGGAGACGAAGAAAGAGAAAGAATGTCTGTTTAACACCACGTGAGCACCTTGTTTACACAGCAGGTAGTGGCTATCAATGATGTAGTTATTGTGACATAGGCCTATATGGAGACGAAGAAAGAGAAAGAATGTCTGTTTAACACCACGTGAGCACCTTGTTTACACAGCAGGTAGTGGCTATCAGTGATGTAGTTATTGTGACATAGGCCTATATGGAGACGAAGAAAGAGAAAGAATGTCTGTTTAACACCACGTGAGCACCTTGTTTACACAGCAGGTAGTGGCTATCAGTGATGTAGTTATTGTGACATAGGCCTATATGGAGACGAAGAAAGAGAAAGAATGTCTGTTTAACACCACGTGAGCACCTTGTTTACACAGCAGGTAGTGGCTATCAGTGATGTAGTTATTGTGACATAGGCCTATATGGAGACGAAGAAAGAGAAAGAATGTCTGTTTAACACCACGTGAGCACCTTGTTTACACAGCAGGTAGTGGCTATCAGTGATGTAGTTATTGTGACATAGGCCTATATGGAGACGAAGAAAGAGAAAGAATGTCTGTTTAACACCACGTGAGCACCTTGTTTACACAGCAGGTAGTGGCTATCAATGATGTAGTTATTGTGACATAGGCCTATATGGAGACGAAGAAAGAGAAAGAATGTCTGTTTAACACCACGTGAGCACCTTGTTTACACAGCAGGTAGTGGCTATCAATGATGTAGTTATTGTGACATAGGCCTATATGGAGACGAAGAAAGAGAAAGAATGTCTGTTTAACACCACGTGAGCACCTTGTTTACACAGCAGGTAGTGGCTATCAATGATGTAGTTATTGTGACATAGGCCTATATGGAGACGAAGAAAGAGAAAGAATGTCTGTTTAACACCACGTGAGCACCTTGTTTACACAGCAGGTAGTGGCTATCAGTGATGTAGTTATTGTGACATAGGCCTATATGGAGACGAAGAAAGAGAAAGAATGTCTGTTTAACACCACGTGAGCACCTTGTTTACACAGCAGGTAGTGGCTATCAATGATGTAGTTATTGTGACATAGGCCTATATGGAGACGAAGAAAGAGAAAGAATGTCTGTTTAACACCACGTGAGCACCTTGTTTACACAGCAGGTAGTGGCTATCAGTGATGTAGTTATTGTGACATAGGCCTATATGGAGACGAAGAAAGAGAAAGAATGTCTGTTTAACACCACGTGAGCACCTTGTTTACACAGCAGGTAGTGGCTATCAGTGATGTAGTTATTGTGACATAGGCCTATATGGAGACGAAGAAAGAGAAAGAATGTCTGTTTAACACCACGTGAGCACCTTGTTTACACAGCAGGTAGTGGCTATCAGTGATGTAGTTATTGTGACATAGGCCTATATGGAGACGAAGAAAGAGAAAGAATGTCTGTTTAACACCACGTGAGCACCTTGTTTACACAGCAGGTAGTGGCTATCAATGATGTAGTTATTGTGACATAGGCCTATATGGAGACGAAGAAAGAGAAAGAATGTCTGTTTAACACCACGTGAGCACCTTGTTTACACAGCAGGTAGTGGCTATCAATGATGTAGTTATTGTGACATAGGCCTATATGGAGACGAAGAAAGAGAAAGAATGTCTGTTTAACACCACGTGAGCACCTTGTTTACACAGCAGGTAGTGGCTATCAATGATGTAGTTATTGTGACATAGGCCTATATGGAGACGAAGAAAGAGAAAGAATGTCTGTTTAACACCACGTGAGCACCTTGTTTACACAGCAGGTAGTGGCTATCAATGATGTAGTTATTGTGACATAGGCCTATATGGAGACGAAGAAAGAGAAAGAATGTCTGTTTAACACCACGTGAGCACCTTGTTTACACAGCAGGTAGTGGCTATCAATGATGTAGTTATTGTGACATAGGCCTATATGGAGACGAAGAAAGAGAAAGAATGTCTGTTTAACACCACGTGAGCACCTTGTTTACACAGCAGGTAGTGGCTATCAGTGATGTAGTTATTGTGACATAGGCCTATATGGAGACGAAGAAAGAGAAAGAATGTCTGTTTAACACCACGTGAGCACCTTGTTTACACAGCAGGTAGTGGCTATCAGTGATGTAGTTATTGTGACATAGGCCTATATGGAGACGAAGAAAGAGAAAGAATGTCTGTTTAACACCACGTGAGCACCTTGTTTACACAGCAGGTAGTGGCTATCAGTGATGTAGTTATTGTGACATAGGCCTATATGGAGACGAAGAAAGAGAAAGAATGTCTGTTTAACACCACGTGAGCACCTTGTTTACACAGCAGGTAGTGGCTATCAGTGATGTAGTTATTGTGACATAGGCCTATATGGAGACGAAGAAAGAGAAAGAATGTCTGTTTAACACCACGTGAGCACCTTGTTTACACAGCAGGTAGTGGCTATCAGTGATGTAGTTATTGTGACATAGGCCTATATGGAGACGAAGAAAGAGAAAGAATGTCTGTTTAACACCACGTGAGCACCTTGTTTACACAGCAGGTAGTGGCTATCAATGATGTAGTTATTGTGACATAGGCCTATACGGAGACGAAGAAAGAGAAAGAATGTCTGTTTAACACCACGTGAGCACCTTGTTTACACAGCAGGTAGTGGCTATCAGTGATGTAGTTATTGTGACATAGGCATATATGGAGACGAAGAAAGAGAAAGAATGTCTGTTTAACACCACGTGAGCACCTTGTTTACACAGCAGGTAGTGGCTATCAATGATGTAGTTATTGTGACATAGGCCTATATGGAGACGAAGAAAGAGAAAGAATGTCTGTTTAACACCACGTGAGCACCTTGTTTACACAGCAGGTAGTGGCTATCAAGTGATGTAGTTATTGTGACATAGGCCTATATGGAGACGAAGAAAGAGAAAGAATGTCTGTTTAACACCACGTGAGCACCTTGTTTACACAGCAGGTAGTGGCTATCAATGATGTAGTTATTGTGACATAGGCCTATATGGAGACGAAGAAAGAGAAAGAATGTCTGTTTAACACCACGTGAGCACCTTGTTTACACAGCAGGTAGTGGCTATCAGTGATGTAGTTATTGTGACATAGGCCTATATGGAGACGAAGAAAGAGAAAGAATGTCTGTTTAACACCACGTGAGCACCTTGTTTACACAGCAGGTAGTGGCTATCAATGATGTAGTTATTGTGACATAGGCCTATATGGAGACGAAGAAAGAGAAAGAATGTCTGTTTAACACCACGTGAGCACCTTGTTTACACAGCAGGTAGTGGCTATCAATGATGTAGTTATTGTGACATAGGCCTATATGGAGACGAAGAAAGAGAAAGAATGTCTGTTTAACACCACGTGAGCACCTTGTTTACACAGCAGGTAGTGGCTATCAATGATGTAGTTATTGTGACATAGGCCTATATGGAGACGAAGAAAGAGAAAGAATGTCTGTTTAACACCACGTGAGCACCTTGTTTACACAGCAGGTAGTGGCTATCAATGATGTAGTTATTGTGACATAGGCCTATATGGAGACGAAGAAAGAGAAAGAATGTCTGTTTAACACCACGTGAGCACCTTGTTTACACAGCAGGTAGTGGCTATCAGTGATGTAGTTATTGTGACATAGGCCTATATGGAGACGAAGAAAGAGAAAGAATGTCTGTTTAACACCACGTGAGCACCTTGTTTACACAGCAGGTAGTGGCTATCAATGATGTAGTTATTGTGACATAGGCCTATACGGAGACGAAGAAAGAGAAAGAATGTCTGTTTAACACCACGTGAGCACCTTGTTTACACAGCAGGTAGTGGCTATCAATGATGTAGTTATTGTGACATAGGCCTATATGGAGACGAAGAAAGAGAAAGAATGTCTGTTTAACACCACGTGAGCACCTTGTTTACACAGCAGGTAGTGGCTATCAATGATGTAGTTATTGTGACATAGGCCTATATGGAGACGAGGAAAGAGAAAGAATATCTGTTTAACACCACGTGAGCACCTTGTTTACACAGCAGGTAGTGGCTATCATTGATGTAGTTATTGTGACATAGGCCTATATGGAGACGAAGAAAGTTAAAGAATGTCTGTTTAACACCACGTGAGCATCTTGTTTACCCAGTTGATAGTGGCTATCAATGATGTAGTTATTGTGACATAGGCCTATATCGAGACGAAGAAAGGAAAAGAATGTCTGTTTAACACCACGTGAGCACCTTGTTTACACAGCAGGTAGTGGCTATCATTGATGTAGTTATTGTGACATAGGCCTATATGGAGACGAAGAAAGAGAAAGAATGTCTGTTTAACACCACGTGAGCACCTTGTTTACACAGCAGGTAGTGGCTATCAGTGATGTAGTTATTGTGACATAGGCCGATACGGAGACGAAGAAAGAGAAAGAATGTCTGTTTAACACCATGTGAGCACCTTGTTTACACAGCAGGTAGTGGCTATCAATGATGTAGTTATTGTGACATAGGCCTATATGGAGACGAAGAAAGAGAAAGAATGTCTGTTTAACACCACGTGAGCACCTTGTTTACACAGCAGGTAGTGGCTATCAATGATGTAGTTATTGTGACATAGGCCTATATGGAGACGAAGAAAGAGAAAGAATGTCTGTTTAACACCACGTGAGCACCTTGTTTACACAGCAGGTAGTGGCTATCAGTGATGTAGTTATTGTGACATAGGCCTATATGGAGACGAAGAAAGAGAAAGAATGTCTGTTTAACACCACGCGAGCACCTTGTTTACACAGCAGGTAGTGGCTATCAATGATGTAGTTATTGTGACATAGGCCTATATGGAGACGAAGAAAGAGAAAGAATGTCTGTTTAACACCACGTGAGCACCTTGTTTACACAGCAGGTAGTGGCTATCAATGATGTAGTTATTGTGACATAGGCCTATATGGAGACGAAGAAAGAGAAAGAATGTCTGTTTAACACCACGTGAGCACCTTGTTTACACAGCAGGTAGTGGCTATCAATGATGTAGTTATTGTGACATAGGCCTATATGGAGACGAAGAAAGAGAAAGAATGTCTGTTTAACACCACGTGAGCACCTTGTTTACACAGCAGGTAGTGGCTATCAATGATGTAGTTATTGTGACATAGGCCTATACGGAGACGAAGAAAGAGAAAGAATGTCTGTTTAACACCACGTGAGCACCTTGTTTACACAGCAGGTAGTGGCTATCAATGATGTAGTTATTGTGACATAGGCCTATATGGAGACGAAGAAAGAGAAAGAATGTCTGTTTAACACCACGTGAGCACCTTGTTTACACAGCAGGTAGTGGCTATCAATGATGTAGTTATTGTGACATAGGCCTATACGGAGACGAAGAAAGAGAAAGAATGTCTGTTTAACACCACGTGAGCACCTTGTTTACACAGCAGGTAGTGGCTATCAGTGATGTAGATATTGTGACATAGGCCTATATGGAAACGAAAAAAAGAAAAGAATGTCTGTTTAACACCACGTGAGGACCTTGTTTACACAGCAGGTAGTGGCTATCAATGATGTAGTTATTGTGACATAGGCCTATATGGAGACGAAGGAAAGGAAAAGAATGTCTGTTTAACACCACGTGAGCACCTTGTTTACACAGCAGGTAGTGGCTATCAATGATGTAGTTATTGTGACATAGGCCTATATGGAGACGAAGAAAAAGAAAGAATGTCTGTTTAACACCACGTGAGCACCTTGTTTACACAGCAGGTAGTGTCTATCAGTGATGTAGTTATTGTGACATAGGCCTATATGGAGACGAAGGAAAGGAAAAGAATGTCTGTTTAACACCACGTGAGCACCTTGTTTATACAGCAGGTAGTGGCTATCAGTGATGTAGTTATTGTGACATAGGCCTATATGGAGACGAAGGAAAGGAAAAGAATGTCTGTTTAACACCACGTGAGCACCTTGTTTACCAGTTGGTAGTGGCTATCAATGATGTAGTTATTGTGACATAGGCCTATATGGAGACGAAGGAAAGGAAAAGAATGTCTGTTTAACACGACGTGAGCACCTTGTTTACCAGTTGGTAGTGGCTATCAATGATGTAGTTATTGTGACATAGGCCTATATGGAGACGAAGGAAAGGAAAAGAATGTCTGTTTAACACGACGTGAGCACCTTGTTTACCAGTTGGTAGTGGCTATCAATGATGTAGTTATTGTGACATAGGCCTATATGGAGACGAAGGAAAGGAAAAGAATGTTTGTTTAACGAAATTTCAGCACATTTTGTAAAGAACGACTATTTGTTTTATAGCTTAGTTATTTCTACACTAGGTCCAGGTAAACTGACCAAACGCTCGGTGCATGCTACTGACAGGAAATAGCAGTACTGGATATTTGATATGAACGTTCCAGACAGCACAGCACATACCACGGCCTTTGATGTACCAGTCGTGGGACACTGGTAGCGATCAGGAAAGAACTAAGAGTCCACCGAATGTAATCCATCTCAAATCCCATTGCATCTTAACGCTCAGCCACCAAGTAACATCCCACTTTTGTGCCATCACTCACATGATCTCAGCCAGGCACGGTAACCACTTACCTATCCCACACCTTTTCTTGAACAAAGTAGTGTTTAATTCCATCCACTGTGCTTTCGAATTATGGTTGTATTCTAAAACATAGCGTCATAAAGAACTTAACACTCCTCTCTCCAACCCCTCAAGAAAAAACCCAAACAAAACAAAACAAAACAAAACCCCAACACACACACAAAAGAAAACACACCAAAAACTCCCGTTCAGCCAGTGTTTCGAAAACAAAATAGAGCCATAAAGAACTTAACACCCCTCTCTCTCCAACCCCCCCCCCCCAAACAACAACAATCACAACAACAAAAACCAACAAAAGAAACTCAACACACACAAAAGAAAACACACCAAAAAGCCCCGTTTTCATAAAATAGTCATCAACAACAAACAACGAGGTTATAATACATAATAGATTAATTTATTTTATATCTTGAAATAACGATCCTCAAAACTTTATTGTGCTTGATGCACCGAAACAAGAATAATACTGTTGTTACAGCTGATTCAAACGTCCAATTCAATGTCGTATTTGCCATTGATGACCGGAAGTTCGTTGCAGTAAAAACTGGCGCACAGTTCCCTCACTGACTTCCGCCGCTGTGACTTCCTGGCCCGGAGAGAGATCTCTGTCTCGTATGTTTCGCCTGCTGGTATGTCTCTGTGGAAATAACAATTGAAACACTCACCATGTCCAATAGGTACAATAAAACCTACTTAAGCGCCCATTAAACAACTAAATATTGTACAAATTAACCTGCAATGGGCAGCCACCTGTCTTATTCAAACAATAATTACTATCATTAAAACCAAACTGGCTACTTTATGACAACGATAATTGATGCGGGATGTGAGAAAAGGTGTGTGGAGTTCGGGTGGGGGTGGGGGTGGTTGGGTGTGTATGTGTGTGGGGGGGGGGTCGCCAGAATTTCTAGGGGGTCACACAGGGAGCGCAGCCAGACAACGTTAGTGCTGGACGCGCAAAATCCGTGGTAGGGGCATGGCGCGCGCACCAAACACTTTAGAATAATTACAAGCTCTAAAACTCCTCTTTGCGACATCTTTGGGTGCTGCAACCGAGGTATCTGATACATAGCGTGTACATGGTCTGATGTTTACCTAGAATTTAAGTGGGTATTAGAAAGTAGAGGGTTTTAAAGTGGTGGGAGATAAACACACAAGTCCCTCTGCTCCTACATTTCCAAAACTCATAACGAATACACGTCTCATCTTTAAACTATCTGACACATCACTCAAACACTTACTGCATTATCAAAGGGTTTGTTGTAGGTGGTTCACACTCCAAGCTTCCCTCCATATCCAGGAAACACCCGGTCAGAGCAATGTGTAGTGCATTCTTGAACGAAACGTGCACGCTGATGACGTCATTGCGGTGACAACGACATGGACCCTATAAAATCAACAACATACATGTGGTCGTAATTCCAATTGTTGAATTAAAAGAAAGATAGGTTTTGTTGAACTTTAATGACACTTCAGTACATTTTAACCTGTGGCTATTTAGTGTCCAATATGGCGTTATTTCTAAACTTTGTGTGTGTGTGTGAGAGAGAGAGAGAGAGAGAGAGAGAGAGAGAGAGAGAGAGAGAGAGAGAGAGAGAGAGAGAGAGAGAGGGAGGATACATGTAAATATATATGAGACCCACCCAAAGGGGGGGGGGGGGAGAAACTCGTTGTCGAAGCACAATTTGCTCCTGAAAAACAAGACATATTTTATATTCATTTTTCTATAACCCTGAGTGAGTGCTCAGCAAGGTTCGATGGGTAGGTGTAAACCACTTGCACCGACCAGTGATCCATAACTGGTTCAACAAAGGCCATGGTTTGTGCTATTCTGTCTGTGGGAAGCGCAAATAAAAGATCCCTTGCTGCTAATCGGAAAGAGTAGCCCATGTAGTGGCGACAGCGAGTTTCCTCTCAAAATCTGTGTGGTCCTTAACCATATGTCTGACGCCATATAACTGTAAATAAAATGTGTTGAGTGCGTCGTTAAATAAAACATTTCTTTCTTTCATTTTTCTATAGACGTGACTTGGGGCGGGAATTGAATGAATGAATGAATGAATGTTTAACGACACCCCAGCACGAAAAATACATCGGCTATTGGGTGTCAAAGTATGGTAATGCAAATAAATAAAGTGATGATCAACATCCAATATAAAAATTCAAGACTTAAACAAAAACAGTGTAAAGAACTGTGCAAAAACACAAATATCACAGAATTTTACGGATACTGAATTTTACTCAAAATTCCAATTTTGTGCTGTATTGGCCATTCTCAAAGAGAATGTTACACCCCTGCACCACGGTGAGGTTACAGCACACGCAGGGGTGGGGCGGGAATTAACCCAGTGGTAAAGTGATTATCAATACACACGTTCATTACTTGAACAGAATTGGGTCGTTGGGACATAGCCCAGTGGTAATGCGCTCGCCTGATGCGCCGTTGGTCTAGGATCGATCCCTGTCAGTGGACCCATTGGGCTATTTCTTGTTTCAGCCTGTGCACCACGACTGATATATTAAAGGTCGTGGTATGTGCTATCCTGTCTGTGGGATGTTACATATAAAAGATCCTTGCTACTAATGGGAAAATTTAACGGGTTTCCTCTCTAAGAATAGATGTAAAAATTACCACATATTTAACATGCAGTAGCCGATGATTAATAAACCAATGTGCTCTAGTGGTGTCGTTTTACTTTAACTATAGACAGAACAGCAGATACCATAATATACCAGTCGTGGAGCAGGAAAATAACCCAAAGGGTTTCCCGAGGGGATTCGACCCTAAGACTAAAACACCCCAGGTGAGCGCTGTACCATCTGAGCTAAATTTCGCGCCTCACCAAACATAAATATCAACTCTTGTGAACCGCAGTAGTAATCTTGACCTTTAAAATCTACAAGCGAACACAAACCTCAAAGATTAAAGATGGAATATGAAACGTGAAGTCGCATTCGTCCTCCACCGTCTCGGTTGTGTCCCCTGCGACATGCGCGTAAGCGTTGACCTTCACCGGGGATCCACCGATCTTCTCAAACGCTTCCGCTCCATCTAAACACGAGGTGAATGTCTTCTCTGAAAACAGAAAGTCAGTTTATGAGTGCAGGAAACCACAGAGCTGTACTTTGAGTCATGGCGTAGACCACGTGCTAGTGTCGATCGTTAGCTATGGATCAATCGCATACCTTTTACGTCACAAATTGAGGGGAAATGTGTTAAATTCAGAGGAAAAGGTGCAGGGGTTAGCTACATTGTAATATATATTTTTTCGATTTGTTAACAAAAAAACCCCTACACATATAAATATACACGTATGGCTTCGAGAAAGCATGGCGAATTTTGAAAATATAATTACTATAGTCCGTCACATCATACCACACAAATGAGTTTTGGAAATAATTTGAGTTTAGTTTGACAGATGAATAAAAAGGAAAGTGTTGTTGAAAAAACAGTGTCCAATTTAAAAAACAATCTGCTCAGAAATAAATAACTTGAAGTAAATTCCATAGCATGAAAAAAGGCATTCCCTGTGGGACGAACTATAAGTGTTTGGCGTTATGTTTTAATACCAATAACGTGAACTCATTTAAACAGTTGGCATTGCTGTTGAAACCGCTAGTGTCCATTGTTATACTAGCGGTTAGGTGAACACTAGCGGGCGTTACCCTGTGGACTATATATTTTTTTTTTTTAGTACTTTGCTATGTAGACCAATCGAACGATTAGGAAATTTTCCCCCAGGTCCAGACTATGTTACGCCTCTTACCGTCACCGGGACTGATGTCGACGTCGTCGAAGCGGTATTTATGGACGGTGTCGCGAAGCACGCCTCTGTAGCACGTGGGCGTCACCATCAAAACCGTCCGCACTCGCCTCGTCTCCACACCTCTGTTTGTTACACCGAACGAGAAGGCCACGTCGGCCCCTATGACGACATCATCACATTTCTGGATCTTGATTTGTAGACTCTGCCAGACAAGAAGAAGTAGAGGACTACTTTTTGTTTGTTTGTTAATTGTCATTTTTTAATGTTTATGTAATGCGCGTTTTTACCGTGCGACTTAAAATAATCTGATGATCGAGTTGTGTTGTTACCACCGCAAAATCATAAATATACTTTAGAATTAGTGGAAAAACATTTTGGTTGGTCGAGATCAAGGACAATCCATATCCCTTCGATACCGCTGGATTCGCGCTTGGAATATAACATTAAAATAATGTAGTTCGTAGCATTTATAACAAGACTCTTCACCTTAATAATGCAAACATAAAATTAATTATTTGACTTGAGAAGGGGCTGCACGATTTTAGATGCCATGGACAGGTCAAAATAAGGTCAAATTTAGACTGTCCAGAAAACCTTCTTTAAAGCACTAAAGGGTGTGTACCACCAAATCAAATCCCAAATACGACAATAATAACATATGTGGTTAAAAATCCTACCTGCAGCGTATCAATCGACATACACAACACGGATATAAATACTACCACCCCTAACCCGTAAAGTGACTCAGAAACAATTGGGGGCCAGCTGCTCATTTCAGAGATAACGAGTAGTGTCTAGGATTACCCTAGTTCCACACAAAATTTGAGTCAATTGTTTTACAGGTACCCCATACACAAGGCTACTTAACACAGTGGTACTAGATGAAATACAATTGCATACATTTTTTGCCCAGATGAAACTTTTTTTTTTTTACAACCAACACACTGACATTTATCACCAATCACAGGATTTCTTGTGGTGTTAACATCTCTATCAAAAGTTGGGTGCACATCGAACTTTGACCCAGACGGAAGTTATTTGGTTTAGTACTACCTATACTCACACGTTAAGATCATAAAATATATTTAAGATGGAGACTCCCACTTTTAGAGGTCACGGTCAAATAAAATGACATTGCATTGCCTGCCAAATTTTTCTCTTAAGCCAAACAAGTATTGAGTGGTAATAAATATAATCAATAATAATCTCTCGATAACTAGGACACTGAACCATAATTTGAATCCAAGATGGCGACTAACATGGCCTCTCAATTTCACAAGTTAGTCTAGCTACAGACAGGGCACTAAACGTTGCAATAATGTACCCACAATTGTTCTTTGTGTTGTTGACTTTTTTGCATCTTGGTCTGTGTCATCCAACTGTACTTGTAGATATTTAAAAAATTAATTAGTGCCCCTGAAAACTTAATCAAAATGAATAACGTGGTAATTTCTATGCAATAAAGGCCATTTTGTTTTTTTAAATCATCTTCGATTCAATCAGTGATAGATTTGTTACTATTAAAAATGAATGCGATTACTGACTTCCTTGCACCCTAAAATCCTGAATATGAATTAAAAACAATTTGCTGGGAGGGGGGTGGAGGTAAAACAAAATATAAGATATGGCCACTTCTTTCTCTTTGTGCTCATTTGTGTGGCCATCTTTGATTTATATGATGATGCAACTTCTCAGTTGAAAAATATTGACCCTATAAATTACCACTAACATCAATATCGAGCCCTACTTGATGTAAAACAGAATACACTGCAGCGATTCCTTTGTTCTAACTACTATTTTGGTGACTAGTGGTGTTCCATTGATCGATTATAATCGAAAATTGATCGAGTTGGCTCTTACGATGTGATGATCGATAATAAAAATCAATAATCGATTGTGTTGGACAATGTTAACTGTAACTGTTCCCCACGTTTAGATGATAAAATTGATGGAAATATACAGTGATTTGGGTTTGTTTTCATGTGTACATAAAGAAATATTATATTAAATAGTTAATAAATATACAGTTAGCTATTTGCAGGGTGCACACGACAACAGGTAGATGGTCCTTATAATTCATGAAATTCTAACCGATTGTGTAATCCAAAGTTGACCGGTTGGTGCCCACCGATTATAACCGATGATTAATGGTGAAATCCCAACCGATTTCCATCACTAGTGTTGACTATGTTGAATTTAAATAACGTTGCAGTATCTTGATTAGCTGAGAGTACCGGTAGTTTAAAATTAATTCATTTACCCCTTAGACTAGACATTAACAGTTTGTCATAAGTGATAAAATATCCGATATATTGACATATCTGTGATTTGATAGTAATCCTGGACGCCATCTTGAATACAATGTATTTCAAAATACTCGAGGGTACCAAGTTTGCATTCCCCATGGATGGTAAGCAAACTACTTGTTTTATTATGCGAAATTTTAATGTTTTTTAATTTTTAATTTTTTTTTATTTTTTTTTAGAACTTCTTGAATACCATATTAGTTTTACATTTCACCTTAACCTGACCTTGACGTCTTAAACGTACAACGGTGACTAATTTTGAGACACACGATTGGTAAGTTGTTCACCTACCCCCTGTTGTTTTATTTCGCAAGGATTTGTGGTCACGTTGTAGATCTTAGTTGCCTTTAGAACAGCAGCCAATTTGTCTACACTTCCTGTAAAGATAATGTTTAGTCCAGAGGCATTAGATAAAAAAATACACCTAGCTCGAGTAACTTCCATGACCAAATGATAGCCAGCTACTGTGTCTAAAATACACATTTCCCCCTAAATCTGATGCCATGTTGTCAATCAGTATCAACGTCTCACGTGGGCACACACTCTGCTCCACGTCACCGCAAGAACGTACAGTGAAAGTTCGTTTTGCACAGAGGCGTCGGGTTTCTTCGTGTTGTCTTAGTACTGGTTAACAACATGGAAGTTTAATTCCATGACTGGATTCGAGAATAATCAAACTAAAGCTCTGTGGCATCAACATTAGAAACATATTTGTATTTTGGACACAGTAGCTGGCTACCATTTGGTCGTTGACGATTGCTGAAGTATTATGCCCGGCGCAGACGAGCGTTTTTTAACGCATGCGTCTTGCGTTAAAAAACGCATCCGTACGAACGCAGTAAAAACGCATTATGTGCGACCCCCTCTGCGTTGCGTTTTTTTTAGCGCTGCGTCGATTTTTCAAATATCAAACATGTTTGATTTTAGACGCACAAACGCATCCGTCTCCTGCCGCATCCGTCTAAAAACGCACGGATGCGCCTACTTGCGTCTGCGTTGCGTTCACATTGACCAATCATTTGTCTATTCAGTAACATGCCTTTCGAAATGGTCTCTCCAACTGACAGTTTAACAATTAACAATTATTAGTTTCAGTGATGAATAGAACTGTGAAAACAGACCCGACCATTAATAATGACTAACGTGTAAATGTTTCAACACAAATAGTTTCCAACTGCTCATCTTTGAAAAAAAGACTAGGCATGTGTAATTAATGACATTTCTAAATAGATGAAATTAAAAAATATAAATTATTGCATTCATTGTACTATGCCTAATAATAATAATTAAAACAAACAATTGTGAAATAAGAAAAAATTATATCGTAAAAGTATATTGTACATAATGTTTTAAATAAAGTTTATTATGTTTTAAAATGTTTAAAAATAAATTACATTTAATCTTTGTTATTTTTCCTAGAGTAAATTATAAATACATTATTTAATAAAAGAAATCGTCAGTGGATCGCAGGAACGCATCGCAGGTAGTCGCACACGAGACGCATCCGTCTGCGTTGAGTCTGCGTTTTTTTTTAACGCAGACACATGCGTTAAAAAACGCTCGTCTGCGCCGGGCATTACACGTAGTCCCTGCAACATATCAATAAGAGGAGGGCTAGAGGTTACTCGAGCTAAAATAGACCCAAATTGGAAATAAATAGTACATAGCTGAACTGTTCAGGATATCTGCAGGAACAACATACTACAAGTCCCATAAGTTCATTGATGTCCTTTCCTTACATCATAGGTAAATTTAAAATTAATATTTTGGCATTTTCTGCTGAATTTGTTTTAAAGAAATAACATGGGTTGTGATATATATTTACCATATGACATAGCTATTTATTATCTATATTGTGATAAATATTGTTTTTACAGAAATATAGTTTTTTTTAACACGGGCAAATGTTAGACAATTTGACTTCTTAGAATATAATACAGACTACGAAATACATTCATTTACTTAATTAGAACATTAGTCAGGTAGGTAACAGTGGTTTAACGTGCGTACATCCAATTAAGATTCATGCACGCTGTCCTGGGCACACAACTCAGCTATCTGGGCTGTCTATCCAGGACAATGTGTTAGTTATTAGTCGTTAGTGAGGGAAAAGAGGGTGTAGTGGTATTACACCTACCCATTGAGTCGTTAAAACTCGCTCTGGGTGTGAGCCGGTACCGGGCTGCGAACCCTGTACTTACCAGCCTTATGTCCGATGGCTTGCTTACCCACGACACCACCGAGGCCGGTCTTAAGGTTCAGGCATGCCAGTTGTGGACAGAAGGGATGTGTGGGGGGAGGTGGGAGGGGGAGGGGGTGTTTGTTAAAGGCGGGCTATGGACAATTTGGAAAAAAACACTCAGTGAAAAAGAAAGCCTGGATAAAATGTTAGCTGGCCATAAATAAAAAAAAATTGATTGTTCGGCCAAAATGTTTTTGTTTTTGTTTGGAGCATTTTAGGACAATCCAAAAATAAATAGTAAGTAAATCACGACACACATTTTCGCGAGTTTCGTAAAAAAGTTTTATATCTAACGAAATTTTTTTTTTATCCAATCTCCAAGAATGTACATTTTTTAATTACATTTTTGTTATTCGTTTTTTTTAAATAAAAAAAATTCAGTAAAACAAAAATTACTACAGTACAAAATATCAATGTCTGATTACATATGTAAATAAAACTGAAACATTTATTGAAATCCTCCTGGCAATCACCTCTCTCCACGTAACGTTTCGTAACGCATCCCATTATACATCCTGCACCCCATTCCTTAAACGACTTAGTAGGGAGCAACAAGTAGTCAGGAAGGAATAGTGAATAAGGAGCAACAAGTAGTCAGGAAGGAATAGTGAATAAGGAGCAACAAGTAGTCAGGAAGGAATAGTGAATAAGGAGCAACAAGTAGTCAGGAAGGAATAGTGAATAAGGAGCAACAAGTAGTCAGGAAGGAATAGTGAATAAGGAGCAACAAGTAGTAAGGCGTAGCAATTTAGCGAGTAAAGAATAGTAAGTAAAGTGTAGTGATAGTAAGCAAAGTGTCAAAAGTGTAGGTAGTCTTTTTTTTTTTTTTTTTTTTTTTTTTTTTTAACGACACAACTGGAGCACATCGATTAATTAATCATCGGCTATTGGATGTCAAACATTTAATGCAGCGAGGGATCTTTTATATGAACTTTCCCACAGACAGGAAAACACATACCACGGCCTTTGTTCAGTTGTGGTGCACTGGTTGGAGAGGTTTTTTGTTTAACGACACCACTGGAGCACATTGATTAATTAATTATCGGCTATTGGTAATTCTGACTCGCAGTCATCAAACGAAAACGCATACAACGGCCTTTGTTCAGTTGTGGTGCACTGGTTGGAACGAGAAAATATAGATTAGTGAGAATGGAGTATCAAGTAAGGTAGTTATCCCGAGTACTCTGACGGTGAGAGAGCAGGGCCGGAAAAAATTATAGAAACTTAAAGAAAATTGTCTTCTTAACCGTTAAGGAGTTTTTAGACTATTAACTGCTACGGCCCTGGAGAGCTAGATGGACATTTGGACAGTTATCAACATTCTCTTACCGTCAGAAAACAATCTATATAAATTCTGCGCAATCGCTGCCTACCGAACGGTAGTCAAAGATTCCCGCTCTAATACAATAAGAAATCCTATGTTTGACGTTAAATACCTTTACATTGATCATTTTCGAACTCCCTGATAAAAATAATAACATATTAATCACTGATACACACACTACATGAGGAAACCCGACAGCAACCCCTTGCAATAATGTCCCGGTTAAATATGTATTTGCTGACGTGTTTCTTTTTGCTAACGTGAAGTGCTAGAACCAGTCTAATAAATGTACCTATAGTTTCTAATGCTTTTTAAACAGTTTAGTATTTTATGCGAGATAACTGACCTTCTTCATGTTTGTAGTTGTTTGTGATTATCTCCCTTTCCAGCTCACCATCCTGTTCTAGCATGTAATACTGAGCTCCCCTGTATGGACGTCCTGTCGGTCTGTGTGTGCACAACTCCGCACCCACCCTGAAGACAAATAATACATGTACTACATCATATACTACTACTACTACTACTACTACTACTACTACTACTACTACTACATGTACTAAAACCACCACCACCTCCACTACTACTAATAATAGTATATTATAGTACTATTACAATTTATACTACTACAACTACTACTGCTACTTCTAGTACTAACATCGGTGCGTATTAGGCGGTACTACCACTGGGTTCGGATCCCATAGGATTTTTAATCCAGATACCGACTACTAGTGATGCACTCAATGGGTAGGTGTAAACCACCACCACAGTGATCCATAATCAACAAACAACTGTGGGAAGCCAAATAAAAGATCCCTTGCTGCCTGTCAGCCTACGACACTAAAAACAGAAACATATGTTTGACCAATAACAACAAACAACAACAAAACAGTACTACTACTACTACTACCACCTTACTACTACTACTACTACCACCACCACCACAACACCACAACTACTACTACCACCTTACTACTACTACTACTACTACTACCACCACCACCACTACCACCACTACTACTACTACTACTACTACTACTACTACTACTACTACTACTACTACTACTGCAACAACAATAATGTTGATGATAGCGATATTGATGATAATTGAACCAACCCTCTAAAACATTCAAATTTCAAATTCAATACGATTTTATCATTGGCTTAAAGCCCATCTCGGTACTGGCGCATGCTCATTAAATACTTACTGGTCAGTTATCTTCCTAATTGCGGTAAGCTCCCCGGTTATCGTCTGCTTCCAGTGGATGACGTCAGCGTTGACTTCAGCAAACACAAACGTCGTGTCGTAATCCACCTCAACATCACCAGACTTTACAGCCGTCACTGGAGCTGGACCGATCCGATATAAACCTGTATTTAACAATAATAATAATAATAATAATATTAATAATAATAATAATAATAATAGCCTAATAATAATAATAATAATAATAAACAACAACAACAGTAATAATTGTAGTATAAATATTAGTAGTATTAGCATTAGTAGTAGCAGCAGTAGCAGTAGTAGTACTAGAAGAAGTAATAAAAGACTAATGGTAGTGGTAGTAGTAGTAGTACTGTAGTAGTAGTAGTAGTCATAGTAATATTAGTAGTAGTATTACTGTAGTAGTAGTAGTAGTCATAGTAATATTAGTAGTAGTAGTACTGTAGTAGTAGTAGTAGTAGTAGTCATAGTAATATTAGTAGCAGTATTACTGTAGCAGTAGTAGTAGTATTACTGCAGCAGCAGCAGCAGCAGTAGTAGTAGTAGTACTGTAGTAGTAGTAGTACTGTAGTAGTAATAGTAGTAGTTGTAGTAGTAGTAGTAGTAGTAGTAGTAGTAGTAGTAGTAGTAGTAAATGTAGCAGCAGCAGTAGTAGTAGTAGTAGTAGTGTAGTAGTAGTATTGTAATAATACCAGTAGTAGTAGTAGTAGTAGTAGTAGTAGTAGTAGTAGTAGTAGTAGCAGCAGCAGTAGTTAAAATGAAAAACCTGTGATTAAATAATATATTGTATAATTATGTGATAAGTACACAATACCGTCACCGCGTTTTTGCGGGGTTGAGTCGACCACCTGCCAGCCGTCGTAGTTGGTATTATCGAGATCCAGTCGTGACGTCCACACCTCGTTCCACACGTGGAAAGGCCTGGAATTAGTTGTAAGTACAGTGACAAACACGACAGACACCAAGAAATAAGTACTTAACTGGTTGTTATAACGTTAACTATCTTCGGGGGTGCAATGGGTCGTAGTAGTGAACTCGAATTTTTACCCCATCCCAACTAATTCCTCACCACTTATGTATGTATGAATGAATGAATGAATGAATGAATGAATGAATGAATGAATGAATGAGTGATTGAAGGAATGTTTAACGACACCCCAGCACGAAAAATACATCGACTATTGGGTGTCAAACTATGGTAAATGCATTTAACGTTAACTGATGAACAATATCAATATAATATACAAGAGGTAAATATTAAAACAGTGAAAAGAACTGTGTAAAAAAAACCCATACAACAATAAACAAATATCGCAGACAGTTAAAATTAAAAATTAAGAATAAAAGTGGTGTATGAAAGACCATGGATTGTATTATCCTGCTTATAGCAAAGTGCAAACAAGAAACCCTGCTACCATTTCTGTAAGAGTGACCTATGTAAAAGCAGCGGGTTTCCTCTCTCTCTCTCGACCAAATGTTCAAATAGCAATATGTCGGACATCAATTATGGTTGTCTAATTTGTGCTGAGTGGGTTTTTCTTTTCTGGGGGCGGGACGCAGCCCAGTGGTAAAGCGCTCGCTTGAAACGCGGTCGGTTTAGGATCGACCCCTGTCGGTGGGACCATTCCATTGGGCTTTGTCTCGTTCCAGCCACTACATCACGACTGGTATAACAAATGCCATGGTATATGCTATCATGTGTATGGGATGGTGCATATAAAAGATCCCTTGCTACTAATGAAAATAAATGTAGCTATATGTCAAAATTACCAAATTTTATGTTTGATATCCAATAGCCGATGGTTAATAAATCAATGTGCTTTAGTGGTGTCGTTAAACAAAACAAAATCCAATTTTTGCTGAGCAAGTCTTTCTTTTCTATTTAAAGTAAAGTGAACATTCCATTTGTCTGTAATCTGTGTGCGTGTATATTAATCAATAATTCGTAGAGTATTAATTGATGAGTCATTTAAATATTAATTTCTGTGTTTTATTTTTAGCCTATTTCTTCGATAAAGTTCTGTTTAAACTGATAATGTATAGGAAGTCAGCAAGACGATAACGCGTACACTGGGAAATAATTATGCGCTCACGAAAACTAGAAAACACGAAATACGCAAGCGAACAAAACCAAGCAAGAAAATAATCTCGCGCGTGATGTGTCCACCCCAGCCCCCAAGCCCGACACCCCCCTCCCCCCACAAGAGGATGAGCGATGATCTTCCTTAGTACCTGGCGTGGGCAAACAGCGAATTGTATGTTACCTACTTCTTCTTTTTACTTATTTTCGTGCTTATATACAATTAAGGTTTAAGCAAGCTGTCCTGGGCAAACACCTCAGCTATTAGGGTTGTCTGTGCAGACAATGAGTTAGTTGTTAGTAGTTAGTCAGAGAGAAGAGAGTGTAGTGGTCTTGCACCTTCCCATTGAGTCGTTAAAACTCGCTCTGAGTGGGGGCCGGTGCCGGGCTGCGAACCCTGTACGTACCAGCCTTATGTCCGATGGCTTAACCACGTCACCACCAAAGCCGGTGTTACCTACCGTATGTCCAGGTACACGTCTGGGGAAGGGTGCGAGTGCGAATAATTTTTACATGCTCATATACCACTAGAGTTTCGAACATGTCCGTCCTGGGGCCTGTCTCTGGATAGCCAGTGACTTGCTCCGGGACAGAAAAAATTAAGGGGACAATTTTGAAATTTACATCCAAAAATTAAATAGTGGGCCTTAAAATTTTGATGCGCATCTTTAATTAATATAATTTAAAAAAAAAATTCTATTAATTAAATTTGGTCTCTGGGGAAGGAAGTAATCCGAACTGGTGCGCTAACAGAAAATAAGTGGGAAGCCGACCAACGAACACAATAACCAAACAAGTAAGTTGAACAATCAATCAAACATTCAACCAACTAACCAAACATCCAACCAACTGAACAAGTTGAACAACCAACCAAGCATAAAACAAACCAATCTAACATCCAGCCAACCAAACATCCCCCAACTCCCCCCAAAACGACTTGAAAACCAACCAACCACACCAATAACCAGTTGAACCAACTAATCAAACGTCGAGAGCTTAAATGTTTGTAGTTATTCTGTACAGTGCACACAATTTGCTAACGTGGTACGCACAGTGCACACAATATGCTGACGTAGTACGCACCAGACCGAGTCGGCAGTCAGCCAGTTGCTGGGGATGACGGGGTCGCCGTGGTCGTCCTCCATGAACACCTTGTCGACGGTGAGGCTGAGGTCGCTGTCGTGGGCCGAACAGAAACACGTCACAGACCGACACGGCAAGCCGACCGCGCGACACACTGCAAGGCAAAAATCACAGAAAGAAAAAAGAAAGAAATGTTTTATTTAACGACGCACTCAACACAGTTTATTTACGGATATATGGCGTCAGACATATGGTTAAGGACCACACAGATTTTGAGAGGAAACCCGCTGTCGCCACTACATGGGCTACTCTTCCGATTAGCAGCAAGGGATCTTTTATTTGCGCTTCCCACAGGCAGGATAGCACAAACCATGGCCTTTGTTGAACCAGTTATGGATCACTGGTCGGTGCAAGTGGTTTACCCATTGAGCCTTGCGGAGCACTCACTCAGGGTTTGGAGTCGGTATCTGGATTAAAAATCCCATGCCTCGACTGGGATCCGAACCCAGTACCTACCAGCCTGTAGACCGATGGCCTACCACGACGCCACCGAGGCCGGTACAAAAATCACAGAGGAAAAAGGAATTTTATAGTGGGTAACAGAAATAATTGAGTAGGCATGTTTTCACGTTATAATGTGTCGTGTACTGATCTGGGACGGGACGTTGCTCAGCGGTAAAGCGCTCGCCTGACGCGCGGTCGGTATGGGATCGATTCCCGTTGATGGGCCCTTTGGATTATTTCTCGTTCTAGCCAGTGCACAACGACTGATATATCAAAGGCCGTGGTATGTGGTATCTTGTCTGTGGGATGCTGCGTATAAAATAGCCCTTGTTACTAATGGAAAATTGTGGCGGGTTTCCCTTTAAGTCTATATGTCAAAATTACCAAATGTTTAACATCCAATAGCCGATGATTAAAGGGACATTCCCAACTTTGCAGCAATTTTTAAGATGTTATCGACTAACAGATACTTTTTAACGATTGTAATTACATATCAAACAAATTTTTCTGCATAAAATATTAGTGGCTGTATATTAAACGTGTTTCTGATCGTTCTAATATTTGTACTAGGTTAAATTTCATCTTATTTCCTAAAATATTGTTTATTCGTACGCACGAAATTATTTGAAGACAAAATCCAGTTTGGGCTTCTTACAAATACTGAGATGACAAGAAACACATTGAATATACAGACACTGATATTCTAAACAAGAAAATATATTTAATATATAAGTTTAATCGTAGAAATATTTTATTAGTCGGAAACATCTTACAATGCAGCAAACTCAGGAATGTCCCTTTAATAAATCAATGTGCTCTAGTAGTGTCGTTAAAACAAAACAAACTTTGTACTGGTCATGGAAGTAATATAAGACACAACACACGCGGGAAGGTAATAGTATGATTCAAATAAACACAAGTTTAACACACACAAAAAAAAAAAAAAAATAATAATAATAATAATACCTTGACAAAAAGATAGGCAACAGCCAGAGAGATAGATAAAGGAAAAAAAAAGAAAAAAGAAAGAAAAAAGAAATAAAGTACGAAATCAATAAATCAAAACATTTCAAAAGAAACAACTACGCGACGCGGCTGACAGCAATTTCGCTTTAGTGTGATTAAATTACGCTAAATAAAATATATTCTCTGACCCTACGGTTCCTTAGACAAAGATCATCGGGATATTCCTTTCATATATGCAACCAAAATTCGTGATGCGAGATGTGACATACAAATCACGTTTGATATTGCTGCACCAAACGGTACAACATTGCGCGGAAGGCGGTGGTGTTACCTGTAGTGAGGAGGCTGGCGTTCACCCAGCACTGTCCGTGTTTGACGGGTTGGGTTGGATCCTCCATGTACTGGCGCAGTATTTTTACACTTCCGTTACTGGCTGTCGTGTCTCGGCCATCTTCGTGAATTCCGTCCCTCGAACCCGTGCTGACGCCATTATTCGAGTCGGCACCATTCACCTAAAACAACAAATGAAGCAAACTTGTCGATAAAACAAATCACTTGTGTAGGCAGTACTAAACCAAATAACTTCCGGCTGGGTCAAAGTTCGAGGTGTACCCAAGTTTTGATAAAAGTGAGTGAGTTTGTTATAAAAAAAGAGTTATCCCCTGGGGAAAAAAGATATGCAATTTTATTTCATCTACGTCAAGTAGTCTTGTGCTTGAAACATAATGGGGTACCTGTAAAAAGTACTCACATTATGTGCGTAACTGTGGCAGTCATAGACGCTACCCGTTATTTCTGAAATGAACAGCTTTACCCCCATTTTAGGGTAAGGGGTGGTGTATATGTCAATTGGTATTAATATTCGTGGTGTATATGTCAAATGATACGTTACAGGTAGGAGTTTTAACCACATATGTTACTATTGTCGTCTTTGGGATTTAATTTGGTAGAATACACCAATGTACATGCCACGTTGTGTATTATAATCGCATCGTACTCGTTTCATCTCTTTTTGGTTGTATTTTAAAGTGTGTTTTGTTTAACGACACCACAAGAGCACATTGATTAATTAATCATCGGATATTGAATGTCAAACATTTGGTAATTCCGACTCGTAGTCATCCGAGGAAACCCGCTACATTTTTCCTTATGCAGCAAGGGATCTTTTATGTGCACCTTTTCACAGGAAAGCACATACCACGGCCTTTAACCAGTTGTGATGCACTGGTTGGAACGAGGAAAACCCCAATCATCTGAATGGATCCACCGAGGTAGTTCGATCCTGCGACGCAAGCACCTCGGGGCGAAAAGAATACTGCATAATGCATACGTAGCTGTTAGATATCAATGATTTTATAAGTTGTTTCAAAATGTATCTAGCAAGCGAAACCACTGAAAACCAAGTTCGATAATAAATAGTGTCTAACGGACACAAATATAGTTTTCTATCTTATATAACACTAAAAAATTTACTACAAAGAATTTTTGTTTTTAAACTATAATGATTTATGGAACTTGCTCTTGCAGTTATAGTTTATGGTTAAAAGTCGGCATCAGTAGTGTTACTTTTAGTGGATGGTCGGGTTTGACCCTCGTGTTCAAAACCAGAAGAAGAACCGATTAGCTGTTTTCAAATCGACCACAAACATATGTTGGATATTATCGTTATGATTTCACAAATCTCACACAGTGTTATCAAACGGGTGTGTAGGAGATGCAAGTCTCTAAGTATATTAATATTAACGTACCATTTTCGACAACGCCCTGGCTATCATCACGAGGCGTGTTAATATTAACGTACTATTTTCGACAACGCCCTGGCTATCATCACGAGGCGTGTTAATATTAACGTACTATTTTCGACAACGCCCTGGCTATCATGACGAGGCGTGTTAATATTAACGTACCATTTTCGACAACGCCCTGGCTATCATCACGAGGCGTGTTAATATTAACGTACCATTTTCGACAACGCCCTGGCTATCATCACGAGGCGTGTTAATATTAACGTACTATTTTCGACAACGCCCTGGCTATCATCACGAGGTGTGCTAATATTAACGTACTATTTTCGACAACGCCCTGGCTATCATCACGGGGTCTCCCATTGACGACGACGATCTGAACATCAAACCTTTGCGTAGCAGAAACAGTGCAGCGTCGAGGACGACGTGGTCAAACTGCAAACAGAGGAAAACGAGAAATCATTAGTTTAACGACACCACTAGAGCGCACAAAGTAAGACATAGAAGGATTCTGAGGGCCATATTCCCCTGGAAAGTTTCGCAATATTTTTGTTTTGCGTACTGGTATTATTCTTTGGAAATCCCCTGGATACGCACTCATGCAGCTCATTAAAAAAAACCAGTTGTAATTATTATTATTATTTTCAATTTATTTTCGTGCTTATATCCAATTAAGGTTCAAGCACGCTGTTCTTAACAGACACCTCAGGTGTCCAGGACAGTAGGTTAGTGGTTAGTTGTTAGTGCTTAGAGAGAGAGAGAGAGAGAGAGAGAGAGAGAGAGAGAGAGAGAGAGAGAGAGAGAGAGAGAGAGAGAGAGAGAGAGAGAGAGAGAGAGAGACACACACACACACACACACACACACACACACACACACACACACACGCACACACATACAGAGAAAACGAATGTGTAGTTTTCTTAGATCTAATATCTCTAAATTCAAAATTCATAATTTTAATTACTGTAAGACAATAAAAAGACCCATCAGGTGAGAATTTGGTGACCCAGTTCCCACCTCACCTGCCCATAGTAGCACGGTTTGGCGGTAATCTGGTGACGGCTCCCGCGATAACAGACTCCCGAATCATTGAGGATGTATTCTTTAAGTAACTCTTCATCAGGGAGGTACACAGCGTCGTCTAGGCAACAAACAAAACAAGACACCGAACTGTAACACATCTTTAGGGGATAAATGAACAGAACTGTTATGTTATAAATGAACAATATTTTGGGTATAATGAACAATATCTTTAAGATGTAAATGAACAGCATCTTTTATGTTTTAGTGAACAATATCTTTAAGTATAAATAAACAGTAATTTTAAGATTCAAATGAACAATATAAATTATTTAAGTATAAAAAGTAAAGAGCATTGCCTTTAAGAATAACGAACATTATCTTCAAGGTTTAAATGAACAAGTCCTCACGCTTAAGGAATAATAAAGTTTGTTTTGTTTAACGATACCATTAAAGGGACATTCCTGAGTTTGCTGCATTGTAAAATGTTTCCGACTAATAAAATTTCTCTACGATTAAATATTACATATTAAATATATTTTCTTGTTTAGAATATCAGTGTCTATATATTTAATTCAATGTGTTTCTGGTCGTCTTAATATTTGTAAGAAGCCCAAACTGGATATTTTAGGAAATAAATGAAATTTAACCTAGTACAAATATTAGAACGATCAGAAACACGTTTAATATACAGCCACTAATATTTTATGCAGAATTTTTTTTTTTGCTATGTAATTACAATCGTTAAACAATCTTTGTTGGTCAATAACATCTAAAAATTGCAGCAAACTCAGGAATGTCCCTTTAAAGCACATTAATTTAATCTAGTTTTTAAACACTACGCCGTTTATGATAATTTAATTATAAGTACTTACATTTTATTATTTAAAATAACAAGTTTTGTACCACTGAAGTTGTTCTGATCATCCAGGTTTTTGCAATACCCCAAAATGCATTTTTTCATAATTCTAAGAACGCACGTTCGTCTGAGAAATAATGGTTACTTTTAGACGCTATTTCACTGTTTAAACATCACAGACTTTAGCTTCTGTCTGTTATAACCGTATAGAAATGTGTTTTGCAGGTGTGTAGATTAACTAAACTTAGAGTCCATTTCAACGAGCTAAAACTAGGGTATGCGCTTTTAATCATCGGCTATTGGATGGGAAACATTTGGTAAATCTGATACGTAGTTTTCAGAGAAACTCCAGTTCATTTCTTTTTATCAACAGCAAGTAATCTTTTATATGAACTTTGCCGCAGGTATAAATCAACAATATTTTTCAGCTATAAAAACAACTACACTAACTTTCTTTAACATTTAACAATATATTTAAGGTTTAAATCAACAATATCTTTTTATTTTATTTTTAAATGTATACTAATGTAAAGTACAGTTGAAAACCATCTTTCTTTAAAGTATAAACGAGTTCTACACTATAAAGGGAGACAACCTTTGCACCAAGGGTTCAGTAAGATCGTGATGTCTTCTGGACACTCGTAATACCAGGTGGCTTCTTCACTTCCGGTCTGTCCGCGCACCACCGTTTTAACAATCATCTCCCACTCTCCGATTGGACAGTCGGGAGGCGAGTAGACTGCCACCGTGATGCAGTACGCGTCTTGTGTGACCAGTCGAACGCCCCAACAATGCCCGCCACTGTCAGTGATACACTCGGCTTTTTCGTTCAGCGTGCAGACGGCAAACGTACCTTTGCTGGGAAGTGGCCTCTCTCCTATAATGGTGAACAATAGAAATCGCATAAAGGTCAAACTATTTATATATATTTGTTTTTAGTATTACTAACTGATAATAAAAAGTATTTTTAGCTTCAAATCTATCTTTTAATGTCTTCTTCCTTCAGTATGTCCTCCCGTTCGTTTATTTATGGATTCAACTATCCATACATCGATCAGTTCATCTATCCCGTGTACTACGTCCGTCCGTCCGTACGTCAACAGAGCAACCAATCATCCAATCATCCATTCATCCGTTCGTCCGTCCGTCCACCCATCCATGCATCTGTGCATCCATCCACCATCCAACAATCACCCAAATAACCACCCACCCGCTCATCCGCACATCCTACCATGCATCCATCCATCCATCCATCCAACCATCTATTCATCCATCCATAAATCCATCC
Organism: Gigantopelta aegis; assembly: GCF_016097555.1. Classification (NCBI taxonomy): domain Eukaryota; kingdom Metazoa; phylum Mollusca; class Gastropoda; order Neomphalida; family Peltospiridae; genus Gigantopelta; species Gigantopelta aegis. The sequence continues at coordinate 14,317,993 of NC_054712.1, read as the reverse complement.
ACCACCCCACCCACCCATCATACATCCTCCCATCCTATAATCCATCCATCCATCTATCTATCCATCATACCATCAATCCATCATACCCTAAAACCATCCATCCATCCATCCATCCATTCAACAATCGCCCAAAACACCACCCACTCACCCATCCATCCATCCACCCATCCGTCCGTCCGTCCGTCCGTCTTTCCTTCCATCCATCCATCCATCCATCCACCCACCCAAATCCATCCATCCATCCATTCGCCCATCCTACAATCCATTCATCCATCCATCCATCCATCCATCCGCCCATCCTACAATCCATCCATCCATCTATCCTTCCTACCATCAATCCATCCTACCCTAAAACCATCCATCCATCCATCTAAACAACTATCCACCCACCCATCCATCCATCCATGCATCCATCCATCCATCTATCCAACCACCACTCCATCCATCCATCCATCCACCCATATAACCAATACTAATTATAGCATCAACATGATACCAACCGATCGCCAGTCACTGAAAGCAGTCACCTGTTTTGAACACTATGTTGAGGTGATGTGAATGTTTATCGTATGGTCGGTCCAGCTCGATGGTCACGAGGAACTCGTCTCCACGCCGAACCACCAGCTCGGCGCCAAACTCCTCTCCGTTAACCTCGCCACTTTCCGTACACTCATAACGATCCGTGTGGTGCCGCTCACAGTTATCTCCCTTGTGCAGTTCAATGCTTTTCACGTGCACTTCTTTGTCCAGCTCTTCTTCCGGTATTGTGTCAGGCTCTGAATAATTTTTTTTTTTTTTTTTTTAAATATCATACTGGCCATTAACTAAGATTTTGGAATTTGATATATAATTAAAGTTCACAACTGCTTATTATTAAGGGCAATTCGTGTTACTTTATTTAAAGAACACTATTTTCAAGGTTTAAATAAACAATGTCCTTAAAAATAGAAACAAAAACTCCAGCACATGATAACGTTTAATTATATATTACTAAGTAATTACGACATAAAGCCAACAGCTACACTTAATTAAGATTGCACGGTAAACAGATAGTTTCATTTCTTTCTATTACTGGATTATATCTGCTTTTCTGTACTTTAATATATACTTTTCTGTTTCTAAAAGAGATTTATAAGAAGAATATGCCTTTAAACATGAGAATAGTTATTTTTATCATGCCAGTGTTGAAAATGAATGTCTTTACATCTCTGTACAAAGCTGGACATAAAATAACTTGGTATTGCCACATTCTTGAGCAATCCAAACATAAGAACACCCTGTTTGAAACAACAATGTTCTTACATGTGATACCCAATTAATTGTACCAGTTTCATCATGACATTTCAACATATCATAACAAGCTTTGGAATATCTGGATGAATCCATATATAACAATTTACACCAATATTTTATACAACGGTATAAAAAAGGCGTTCCCTGTAGAAAGGACCATAGCTGTACACTCACTCAATCATTCACCCACTCACTCAACTCCAACCAACCAACCAGTCAATCAATCAGTCAACTGGTTTACCTTCGTCTGTCTCCGCGGAACTATCAAACAGATACCGCCGATCTCGTTCGAAAAATCTCGGCCGTCTTCGGGGAGGTCCGTACCGCCTGAAAGGTAACCGAGGTTGGCCGACACTTGTACTTCGTGCATATTCGGCCCCACGTGTGTTGCTTGATGGCTGCTCGTTTGAAAGTTTGCATAAAATGTCGTTTCTGCTCGTTACTCCAGTAAACATCATCATAGATTGGTCGACGTCGTATGTTCCCCTACAGTACAAGTACAGTCAAAGTTCGTTATCTCGGAATAAACAACAAATGTGTAGTTGTTGGTTGAAATTGTGTTATGCATCAATTTCTTGACTTCGAGATAGTCTGAGCTCACAAGATAACAGTTAAAGCTAAAGGTTGTTTTGTTTAACGACACCACTAGAGCACATTGATTTATTAATCACCGGCTACTGGATGACAAACATTTGGTAATTTTGACATAATATAGTCTTAGAGAGGAAACCCGCTACATTTTCCCATTAGTTAATAGCAAGTGATCTTTTATATGCACTATCCCACAGACAAGATAGTACATACCACGACCGTTGATATACCAGTCGTGGTACACTGGTTGGAACAAGAAATAGCCCAATGGGCCCATCTACAGGGATAGATCCCAAACCGACCGCACATCGAGCGAGCGCTTTACCACTGGGCTACGTCCCGCTCTGGAGATAACAGACGTCGATATTTATTTGTGAAATATATACTTGTGCATGTATAGAACACAGCGATATTACAGATGTATTAAACTACTGAAAGAAACAGTATTTTTATTTTATCATTCTCCATTTTTTTAAATTATAACTTAATTTCCGATCCTTTATCAAATTACAATTTCAACCTGCTACCCTGGACACACACATAAACTCTCTGGGCTGTCTGTCCAGGACCTGGTTATGGTAAATAAAATCGTTCTATACAGTATGGACACTTTAATGTATGCCATGTTAATGTATTTATATACTGTATTGAAACTTGAGTGTATACCATGTTTATATATAGCATTTAAATTTGTATGTGTGCCTTGTATGCAACTGAGTAAAATAGATGTTCTGTGGGCTGGAGGCCTTAAAGATGAAAAAAAAAAAAAACACTTTTTGTATTTGTATTTGTATTTGTATTTGTATTTGTATTTGTATATGTATATGTATTTGTTATGATAAATATTTAGTGGTCCGTGAGAGGGACGATAGTCCAGTGGTTTTAATTTGAAGCCGATTTTGTTTTGGGAGGGCGGTGAACTCGCAGCCTACCAGCTTTAAAAGGACAGACCCTAGTTTTTAAAAACTAAGGTATATGTTTCACTATTAGAGCTTAGTTCTTAAAAACTAAGGTATATGTTTCACTATTAGAGCTGTTTGTGATCACTGAAATCAAACGTCATTACTTTTATTTTATTGTTTAGATTATTTATGTCAGTAACATCCGAAGTGTTTCTGGTCATCCCAGTGTTTCTAATACCACAAAAGTATGTTTTTCTTATTTTTAAAAACGCTCGTCATCTGAGAAGTAATGATTATGGTTCCAGCCTATTTTAAAGATATTTCCCTCTTTCAAATGAATGAATGAATGAATGAATGAATGAATGTTTAACGACACCCCAGCACGAAAAATACATCGGCTATTGGGTGTCAAACTATGGTAATGGAAACAAATAAGATGATTATCAACATCAACAGAAAAATTCAAGATATAAATAAAAACAGTGTAAAGAACTGTGCAAAAATACAAATACAAATATCACAGATAGATACTGACTTTTACTCTAAACTTCAATTTGTGCTGTACTGGCCATTCTCAAAGAGAATGTTACACCCCTGCACCACGGTGAGGATACAGCACGCGCAGGGGCCCTCTTTCAACGTCACAGACTCTTGTTCACTCTGTATAACTTTATCCACCTGTGTTACAGGGTTGTAGATTAACCAAACATAGTCTCCATTTTTATAGGTTGAATCTAGGGTTTGCGACCTTAAAGCCCATGGCGTAACCACTTGACCACTACTTCACTATACCGGCGGTATACACTCATCCATTATGATGCATTGTATTCAGTTGCAACACCGTAGACATTTCTTTTTGACCACCCGATATAATCTAGCGATCAAATTTAATGAGTAGAATTTTCTTTATTCATTATATTAATTAGAGATGCGCATCAAAATTTTAAAGGCCCACTATTTAATTTTTGGATGTAAATTTCAAAATTGTCCCCTTAATTTGTTTTCTGTCCCGGGACAAGCCCCTGGCTATCCAGAGACAGGCACCGGGACGGACATGCTCGAAACTCTAGTAGTATATGAGCATGTAAAAATTATTCGCATTCGCGCACCTTAGACATTTAACCTGCTGTCGATATTTAAATTTCGTTTTATCAACAATATATAATGCAAATCAAAAATACAAATACCAAAACTTGCAACAAACCTAAATCCTCAATAGATCTTACCCCCATCTTTTACAACATAGCCAGCAAAAAGACCTATTTTTTTAAAAATTCAAATATACAAATACCAAAGTTTGCAACAAACCTAAATCCTCAATAGATCTCACCCAAATCTGTTACAGTCATAGCCAGCAGAAAGAACTATTTTAAAATTCAAATATACAAGTACCAAAGTTTGCAACAAACTCTAAATCCCCAATAAATCTTACCTCCATTTTTTACAACATAGCCAGCAGAGAGACATATTTTCCTATATTTCCGACCCTGACGTTAGTAGACCGCCGTGACGGTACACACTGCGCTTTTAGCCAATAGTAACGTTACTCGATTTCACGTAATACGTGCGTAACAAGCGGAAAGAAACCAGACACGTGCATATATCTTTATGTAAACCAGTCGAAGCGTGTGAATAATCCAAAACTGATCCCCATTTAACAGGATTAAACGCATACTAATACAGGTACCCCGTATACGGGTATAGTATTCCATAAATGCCTATCATTTTCTATGAAGGCTTTGTTTTTGTTATCCCATAAACGTACAAGACGGGGGAATGGTCAGGGGATCCAAGTGCTGCCCCCCCCCCCACCCCGTCAGTACTGGGGGAAGAAAACGTTTGAAACTCCAGGCCCGTAGGCGGAGGTGGGGTGTGTGTGTGTGTGTGTGTGTGTGTGCAAGGGGTGCGTACGCACCCCCCCATAGTCTGCCGAGGTCCATCCGTGGATGTGTAAAAAAAATAGTCCGCGATGTGACAAATTTACTTCCCAGAATGCAGGAAAATGCATCTCCTGCATTCTAGATTTAAAAAACTTTCATTATTCAACCAGCTACGTAACCACCATACCCACCTATTAATGATATTTAGTAAAAATAATTTAATTATGGCAATGGTTCATAATTCTACAATGGTTTAAAAAAAAACTAAAATTGCCGAGAGGGTTGACATGAATTTCACTCCATCATCATGATCATGGTTCCACTTAAGGTGATGCGATAGCCAGATTTGGTTTCCAAACATTGATGCAATTTTCATTTATTACCCATTTCTAGAGAAATAAAATCATTAAATCCGTGACAGTATGCCTTTAACAGTACCGGTAAGTCAATCGAACTCATTTATTCGGAACATTTCGGCCAGTTACGTATTCTCGGAACCGAACATACGGGTAGTTCGACCCCTGGCCGCCATTGTTTATCACGTGACGCGGTGAAGCTTCTCCTTAGTTACGTATGGTTTGATAGTGAAATGAGGCAACTTTGGTCGATCATTTACAACAGTTAACGGTCACGATGCCAAACACATGTTGTGCAGTTGGCTGCATAAACCATAACATGATGTTAAAAAAAATATCGTTTTACAAATTTCCGAAAGAAGAGACTAGGCGCCGCTTGTGGGTAGGGTCATTAAAACGACAAACCTGATGGAATTCCATGGCTTCCCTCACAGAATGTGACTACGTTGACTTTAATGTTGTTGCTTGTTGACACCAGCAGAGATTAATTTAGCAAACAAAATGGTTAAAGCATGTGCAGTGATAAAAATCCCACATTATACTGTAAATAAAATACACAATTCCATCGTCTTCCATGAACCCCCCCCCCCCCCCCTCCCCAACAAAACGATGCATCCAGTTCTTGAATAAGAGTATATTCCTTTATCATTAAATTTGTGTGGTCTTTATTTTTCATTTAATCTTAGTTGCTTGGATATTATCTATACTTTTATTTATTTTGCCATACCACAGCTACTACATCTTATTTATTTTTTAATTTTAAAATAAGTTTATACTGCTAAACTACACACATATAATAATTATAATATAGGCCTAAATTAAACTTTTATTTTTTTTATTTTTTTTTGCAAATGTGTCTGTAGCAGGCCTGCTGTAAGAAAATATAGGTCGTCCCCCCCCACCCCCTCTCTCTCCGTGTTTAGTATTTACTTTGGTGCAGAGGGTAAATAATATGTGTGCCTTTGTTTCAGTATAATATATATATATATATATATATATATATATATATATATATATATATATAAATGCCAAATTTCTAGGGAAATCACTGTGTGTGTGTGTGTTATATATATATATATATATGTATGTATGTGTGTGTATATATATATATGTATATGTATACATATACATACATACAATATATATATATATATATATATATATATATATATATATATATATATATACACACACACACACACGAGTGATTTCCCTAGAAATTTGTCAAGGCATGGTAGACCAAACACTTTTGGGGCATTTTCACCATTTTCGGGGCACTTTTTTTCATTAAAAATACACACAAATTAATTGAAATAAACATGTAATTTAGGTGCTTGCTTTAATAAATGAATGGCAAAAGATGTAAAAGGCATATTTTATTAATTAATAATACCTTTTTGGGTGTTTTATAAAGGCAATTTTAGAATTAATTAGTGAAAAAGGCTTATTTAATCTCAGGGCAGCATGGTGCTGATTAAGGCAAGATGGTGCTAGACTATTGAGGCATGGTGCTGCACCGTGCTAAAACAAGCTAGGGAAAACACTACACATACATAAATCTAAAAATACATAAAAATCTATTCTATTGTGGATCAATGTAATTTGGTGGTTGTGGTACATTTGTAAATTTTACTTGTTCAAGTTAGAGGACTTACCTTTTTACATATATATGTAGTTTCATGGTATTCTACAGTTCAGTGTGTGTGTGTGTGTTTGTTTGTGTGTGAAATCTGCTTTAGAAATTACCTGCAATAAAATGAATGGTCAACTGCCATATCTGATATTTGTTTTCCATTTTGAAAACACTGTTTGACATGGAGAATATAGCATTTAACTATCTCATTCATATATTTTCCTTGAATATGCTACATAAGTGCATCTACATGAGGTAATTTAACCCGGGTTAAAAGCAACTTAGGTTAAATATGTGTAGTCTAGTAGAAGGCATACCGATATAGATCAGTTTATTAAAAAACCATGATATTTGCCTCCTTTCTCCAGCTGTATATACTATTAAAAATTAGTTTTGTAGATATTACTTAAATTGAACTGCAATAACAATTCCAATACAGCACAAGACTGAACAAGAAAATATCTGCAATATCCATGTGTGACTAGATATAAAACAACACCAATATTATACATATATATATTAACCATTATTTACTCAGGTAAGTTTTTGTGTTTTATTACTAAATATACCAGGTTAAACCCTATTATTAAAACATTTGCATGTTTGTTCGACGAGGTAACACTTATGTTTTATTAGGTTGTAGACCTCGACATGAAAATAATTGAGGGAACTGATTATTTGCTCCCTAATGTAGTTTATGGGGGGCAATTTAAAATATTACCATATTGATACTACATGTATATAAATTCACATGCCAAAGGAAACTATATATTATTCTCCTTGAAACTAATCTCAGGTGTGATGGGTAAGTAGAGAGAGATATTGCTCCCCCTTGATGTCTAGGTCTGAGGATGGCTATATTTTATTATTGCTATTTTTTGTTGCCTGCATTCAAGCGGTAAGGAAGGGCAACATCATGTGGTAATTTTGCAATCTGTAAAAACAAAAGCATTTCATTATTTTAAGAAACTGTATTTTGTTTTAAGAATAAAAGAATGTATTCAGTGGAACATTATACTGTTGCCAATACATCTATACAATAAGATATGACAATAATACTATTGTAATTTTGAACTTGTAAAGTGACAACTTTGCCATTGTTTAATTATTACATATTATTTGGAAATAAAATAATTATTAAATCATAAAAATAATTAACTTAATCATGCATACAAATTTTATTATAAATACAAATTATATATTTTGTAGCCCACATCATAATTATTATATTAATAATAATTATTATCTTATCATTTCAAAATTGTTAAAATTTATAATTAACATTACCTGAAAATTGCATCAACAAAAATTATATTCTGCCCAACCTGCCCTGTCCCCTCGACATTCAAAGTACACGGAAACACATCGGTACTAAATATAGATTATACTAATTCAGATTCCCGTTGTTCGTTTCTCTTATATGGCAACCCAAGCTGTTATAATACACATAAGACGTATTGCAACTATGTGTTAGCTACAGAAAAAAATGACAATATGTAAGGCATGTAAAAAGTTAATATGATAACTTTATTCTATGTAAACCAGTAATCACTAAGGCTTTGCTTCACCCCCAAAGACCCGGATGATCGGTAACTAGGCCGTGTGATGTCACGCCGGTTCCGAGAATTGTCGGTCGGATGCAATGTTTCGTACATTTCCGTTAAAAATTACTCAGTTTTTGCTAAACATATTTAGACATAAATAAAAATAGTTTTGCGTAAATGTAAATGTAACAAATACAAGCACTATTATGACATTAAATGGTTTTATTCATACACCCAAATCAAATTATATTTCATTAATGCTGTAATTTTTAATTTATGTTTTATTTTACCGCACACCGTTCACTCGTATTGCAGAATACCTCGCCTATATAAAGTACGTTGCCACAAAACATTATCGGAGCGCGTGTCTGGTTGACACATCTGAACATGATCGCTGTGTTTCGGCTGATCTGTCCAGACAGCTTGTCCCGTTTGACCACATGTGCAGGAGTTCCCGAGTCGAGCGCTCGGTGGAGCTTCGTTCAAAATTGGCCTTGTCCTAACGGACGTAGAGCCGTAGGGTTTATAAAGTCCATCCTGGCTTCTCGAAATTCAACAGTCTAAAATCGGAAGTTGGGGGTTCTCAACTTGTTTATGGCGCTCCGATACGGCACTGCATGTGGCAGTCTGCCAGATTTTTAAAAAAAAATTAGAATGTATTAACGACACCACTAGAGCACATTGGTCAAACGTGTGGTAATTCTGACATGTATTCAGAAGAAAACCGCTACATTTTTTCTTTCTCACAGACAGGAAAACACATACCACGGCCTTTGACCAGTTATAGTGCACTGGTTGAACTAGAAAAACCCCAGTCAGAATGGATCCACCGAGGTTCGACGCAAGCATCCCAAACGAGCACCGAAACCGAATTTTTTTTTTACTCTTAAAAAAAGAAAGAAAGAAAGAAAAAAAAGACCAACAGTTACTAAACAGTATTTATTATTATTATTTATTTTATACGAAGAATGCTATTAGTACAAGTTTATAGTTTTGTTGATGTGACTTTCTAAAAACAAGTGAAGACCATTGATCCGATAAGCGGGTCGTAGCCCAGTTGTAAAGCGCTCTCTTGATGTGCGGTCGGTTTTGAGACGAGCCCCGTCGGTAGGCCCATTTTTCGTTCCTGCCAGTGCACCAGGAATGATATATCAAAGACCGTGGTATATGCTATCCTGTCTGTGGGATGGTGCATATAAAAGATCCCTTGCTACTAATAGAAAAATGTAGCGGGTTTCCTCTCTAAGACTATATGTCAAATTTACCAAATGTTTGACATCCAATACCTTATGATTAATAAATCAATGCGCTCTAGTGGGTGGGGCGGGACATAGGTCAGTGGTAAAACGCTCGCTCGATGCGCGGTCGGTCTGGGATCGATCACCGTCGGTGGGCCCATTAGGCTATTTCTCGTTCCAGCCAGTGCACACGACTGGTATATCAAAGGTCGTGGTATGTACTACCCTGTCTGTGGGATGGTGCATATAAAAGATCAATTGCTGCTAATCGGAAAGAGTAGCACATGAAGTGGCAACAGCGGGTTTCCTCTATCAATATCTGTGTGGTCCATAACCATATGTCTGACGCCATATAACCGTAAATAAAATGTGTTTAGTGCGTCGTTAAATAAAACATGTTTTTTTTGTTTGTTCTAGTGGTGTTGTTAAAAAACCCAGTTTTTTAGGGTTTTTTTACCTTTGATCCAAGAAGGAATATGATGGGTCTACAAAACACCATTCCACGTCATATAAACTACGATGTCTAAAATATAGCACATAACAATAACAATAACAATAATTTATTTCACAATAGAAAATATTAGTTTTGAAATAGGTGAAATTTGTCTACAGACTGACAGGATGAATCAAATTGTTACAATAATAGTAATATAATTTCAACGTCTTACGCTTGGGGACACTAAATTATGAAATGCGTGTGTACGTCTGTCTGAATGTCTATATGTATGTATGTATCAAACGTTTGGTAATTTTGACATATAGTTTTAGAGATGAAACCCGTTACATTTTTCCATTAATAGCAAGGGATCTTTTATATGTACCATTCCACAGACACGATAGCACATACCACGGACTTTGATTAACCAGTCATGCTGCACTGGCTAGAACGAGAAATAGCCTAATGGACCTACCGACGGGGATCGATCCTAGACCGCCCACTCATCAGGCGAACGCTTTGCCATTGGGCTACGTCCCGCCCTCTTTATGTATGTATGTATGTATGTATATATATGCATGTATGTATGTATGTATGTATGTATGTATGTACCTATATATGCATGTATGTATGTAGATCTATGTTCGTATCGCCATGTGTTGTCATTAATTATTATCGCATGGTTATTGGTTGTTGTCTCATTAAATGTCGACGTGTATTTATCAGATTTCACGCTGTAGTCAACATCTGGTTCTATGACGTAACGACACACCACGTATGTGTACCATGTTTATCGGGATAGGACCCACGATCCTGAGGGTGGGGATGGGGGTGGTTAAAGGTTAAATAAAATAAAAGGACATTATTATAACTGGTAGCGGATGGGCGCCCTGAGCCTTTCGGTGGATCCGCCACTATTCATACATATATACTGTTACTATTAAAGTAAATAAACAAAACAGATGTGACAGCTAATTAGCCATATAGCGCTGACTACTGGTAACATCTGACGGCATGACAAAACTTTATATAAAAAGGCCAACAGTTTGGATGGAAAGTACACAACAATTTCACACGTTTACAGACCATTTCCAGTTTCCATCGAACGTTTTCAGAAAACAATACAAAGGTAAGTTGTGTATTTTAGATATCCAAGACTGTCACAACTATAGATTATTATACTTAGTGTAATTTAAAAAAGCATAAAAGGTAATTCTTTGTCGAGCACAGTTCTATCAAAAACAATGAAAAATAATTTCGACCATACGTTATGGGTTGAAGTATAACTACATGCATTTTAGTTAGTTCTTTTGATCGGTGATGAATTTGCTGGACTTTTATTTAATGTTAGTATCGTTTCTTTTTTTTATATAGACATATTTTAATTTATGGGAGATAATGCGCTATTCTTAGACTGATACTTATTAATTATGTTATGTGTCCAGTTCTAAAATGATAAATGAATTTGACAAAATTGCAAGTAGTTGTTTGTTCACAGGATCGTGTCTAGTGGGGGTGGGGTGGGGGGGAATAAGAGTGACAATTGCTTCTATCCAAAGAAAAATACTAAAAACTGCAATTTTTAAACATGTACTGAAATTAATCTTACAATTCATATATGAATTTTAGACGTTTTAATTTAATTTTTGTGTTTCAGATGAAATCTCTGATGATAGTTTTGGGTCTTCTTGTCTCGTGCACGTTCAGTTATAGAATCACTATAGAATGTAACGGTAAGTAGTCTTATTTCACCATTATTCATATGTGATCATAATTGATTTCAGACTGTTAACATATATTTTCAGACTGTTAACATATAATTTAAGACGGTAAACATATAATTTAAGACTGTTAACATATAATTTCAGACGGTTAACATATAATTTCAGACTGTAACCACTGAGCGTGAAAAATATTTTAATTATATAATAGGTAGCATATCCAGTTTAATAAAAGTATGTGATATTTTTCAGATCACATGCTTTCAGAATTTGATAACTTTGCAAATTAAATGCACATTAATCAGGTCACGGAATTATGTTTATTGGCATTTAAGGGAGCGTAC